>NW_027526203.1:51083340-51375585 GCF_048455015.1 Haemaphysalis longicornis
AAATTGGGCTAGTCGGTAGCTGTTCATATTGGCCCGGTGTTCAAAGCGCTCACAACACAGGGACGAAGGAAGACGGAGGGACGACATGGCGCTAACTCTAAACTACTGGTTTAAAAGACACACAACAATACGGACTTCAAGTTGCTTTCATGATTTTACAGCGAAGCTGGTATTCTGTAGTTGGTCGGAAAATTTCGTGTCGGAAACAGAAAACCCAGGCAGGACCCAGCAGTTGTCGCCTGAGACTCCGAGCGCATGAGTCACGCTAATAAGGCATACAGCACAGAGCTCAGTATTCCTTTAAAAACAACCCACAACAAGCACCGAAACCACATTATAGATGATAAGGCGCCTGCGAACAATGGAACCCCCACCATCTGTTCCTGGAAAAGATTATGTTTGCAGATTATGTGTGAAGGCTAGGCGGGACTAGTCACTAAATAGAGCAGTTCTTGCCCAAGACGCCGAGCACATGCGTCAGGCAAAGCAGGACCCTGATTAGCGGCCAGAGAAGCCGAACTCAAGCGACAAGCCAGCCGAGACGACGAGAAAGATTTCATACCCTCCCCCATCAGCATTTCTAGTTATTTACAACAACTTCGCTGGGCATCCACTTTCGCAGGGCGGTGTGGTGACTATTTCTAATTGCAGAGCATTTCAGTAACTCACGATGTCACCCGCGTTGGCGTCCGTAGTCCGCATCGCTCCCCCTACACTATAGAAAAAAAAGCAGCGGGCATGCGCCGCCTGCCTTAAAAATTTCCGTGTTGCAGTCAAGAAACATCCCCCTCGCGAGGGGCACGATCAAATGCAGCGCATTTCCGCGGGGGGCGCGCCTGCAAGTCGTATGGATTACGTATTGGTTGTTGTTCTTGTAATTGTTGTCTTCCAGCGTAGAAGTCGATGGTGAAACGTGAAACGTGCCGTGAACCCCCTGCCGCGGCTATGACGCAACGTGGCGCGGCTATGACGCAACACAATCCAACACAATCCACTTTAATCCAATCCAATCCAAATACAAACCAATCCAATCCAATCCAATTCAATCCAAGCCAAGCCAATCGAATCCAATCCAATTCCCCTCGCGAGAGAGTGAGTGATGAGAAACTTTATTAGGCGAGAGGCCATGGGGCCCTGGGGGGGTAAGGATGAGAGGAAAAGGGGAACGTAACAACTCGCACAATGAACACAGTTGCAGTCTTGGCGTCCTAATCACAAAATGAACACATAAAAGTCAGTCAGTGGCACTAAAATGCACAGCGCACACTTAAAAGTTTATAGCGCCGAAATCGCGCCACCACACGAACGCGTGATGTTGACGTCACGATCACGCCACAGATGTTAGCTACCGGAGCGGGCGCGGACGACATATGTGGTTTCAGCGCGAACCGACCGCGGCGAGAGAGGGTGTTGCGAGCGGAGAGAAGGGGAGGAGGACGCGGGGGAGAGCGCGCACCTGTGGCCGACGGTTGAATGAGTCAAGGATATAAGGCGCGTTCGTAACCTTCCGTTCTGTGTCGGCTTCGTGGCGCAGTGGGCAAAGCACCATGAACCTTGCGTTCCGCCCGCAGAGTCGTGGGATCGAAACCTGGCGCCGGAAAGTATTATTTTTAAATGCAGAGCATTTCAGTAACTCACGATGTCACCCGCGTTGGCGTCCGTAGTCCGCATCGCGCCCCCTACACTATATAAAGAAATCATACTTACCGGCGCCAGGTTTCGAACCAACGACTCTGCGGGCGGAACGCAAGGTACATGGTACTCTACCCACTGCACCACAAAGCCGACGCAGAATGGAAGTTTACGAACACGCCTTATATCCTTGACTCATTCAACCGTCGGCCACAGGTGCGCCCTCTCCCCCGCGTCCTCCTCGCCTTCTCTCCGCTCGCAACGCCCTCTCTCTCCGCGTTCGGTTCGGGCGCACAACAGGTGGGGACGTGCGCAACACCCTCTCTCGCCACGGTCGGTTCGCGCTTAAACCACATATGTCGTTCGCGCCCGCTCCGGTAGCTAACATCTGTGGCGTGATCGTGACGTCAACATCACGCGTTCGTGTGGTGGCGCGATTTCGGCGCTATAAACATTTAAGTGTGAGCTGTGCATTTAGTGCCACTGACTGACTTTTATGTGTTCATTTTGTGATTAGGACGCCAAGACTGCAACTGTGTTCATTGTGCGAGTTGTTACCTTCCCCTTTTCCTCTCATCCTTACCCCCCCCAGGGCCCCATGGCCTCTCGCCTAATAAAGTTTTTCACTCACTCACTCTCTCGCGAGGGGCATTGGATTGGATTCGATTGGATTGGCTTGGCTTGGATTGAATTGGATTGGATTGGATTGGTTTGGATTAAAGTGGATTGTGTTGCGTCATAGCCGCGCCACGTTGCGTCATAGCCGCGGCAGGGGGTTCACGGCACGTTTCACCATCGACTTCATCGAGAATGTCTACGCTGGAAGACAACAATTACAAGAACAACAACCAATACGTAATCCATACGACTTGCAGGCGCGCCCCCCGCGGAAATGCGCTGCATTTGATCGTGCCCCTCGCGAGGGGGATGTTTCTTGACATCAACACGGAAATTTTTAAGGCAGGCGGCGCATGCCCGGTGCTTTTTTTGTGTGTGGAATGTGTGTTTTTTAAGATATGTTAGCGTCATGTTGCCCTTATTTTTAAAAGCAATAAGAAATTATTCGAAAAAATATATATCCCAGTAAAGATCACAGTAGAATGTCTTTTTAAATTTTCTTTTCGATGAATTTCTTTTGCTCTATTTTTTCAGTGCAAACTTTTTGTTCTCTCGGAATTTGTTTTGTCACCCAGTGAGGACCGTGAAAACGAAGATCAAGTCGCTGCGGGATTATTTTGTGAGGGAAAAAAGGAGGGAGCAGTTTACACGTCCGCAGACCACTGGCGGCTACGTGTCGCGCTGGCCACATTACGCATCCTTGGAGTTCCTGGGCCCTTACACCCCTTCCAGCGAACCTGACGACGTGCCCGACTTCCCAACCGATGTGTCCAATCTGGTGAGTATCCGGCCTGCGGGTATTTGGGCTGCGATCGTCATATTCGTAGTGGTAGCTGTGCCGGTAACTGTACCGTAGTGGTAGCTGCAGGGACCAGCTGTTTGGCCCTTGTCAGCGACTATTCTGAAGCATACCCCGACGAAGGTTCCGTGTTCAGCCCCGAGCGGGGAGCTGAAGTTCGAGAACGCGCTCCTTCGGAGTTTTACAGGACTCCGCATTAAAGACGATGATCTTTCTTGGGCTGCTTCAACGGGAAAATGTTGGTCTGTCTGTCTGTCTGTCACTTGAATCATTCAGCCAGCCAAACGAAGCACATGTTGCAGAATAGCCTTATATACTCACAGCCATATCTGAACATCTAAGTCCGGTTTTAATGTTCATACTTATCAACATTGTTTAACAAGAACAAGACATTACGTAAATATAAGGCTGGAAATCAATACATGAGTAATATTTGCAGTGTTCCTTTATTTTCTTGGGCGGGCAGAACGCATCACGTGAGACGTATTGAGTACATATTTGTGTGTGTTTTCACTTGACCAAAAGTGGCGAATTGGGTCTCTCCTTCTTTCTTCGTCCCTGTGTTGTGCTTTGAGCACCAAGATGAGCGCGTGCTCTCATACCTCCGTGTTCGCTTCTCCTCCATCTCAACCTTACTAGGATGGAGGAGGTTGTACTACGAAGGATCCGACTGCATGGGCGTGGCTTTTCTTCCTTCCCGTACGAGTGGGTGGAAAGGGGATTACCGAGGGCATGTGAAATGTCCAACCTGTTCTGAGGAAACGGTTCCGGCAGACCTTCACCACCTAATATGGACATGCTCTGGAGCTAAGGACATTCGAAGGAAATGTTTGACGGCAGCAGGCCTAAATTTGCGGCAAGACACGCATTACCATCGGTGGCTCCGTGCATGGTCCTGCCTTTACCGTTCCTTGCTGGACTATATCCGGGAGGCCAACCTAGTTTCCTGGATATAGATCGGACCCGGTTAGTGTGTACTAAGCCTTGAGGCTATTAAATAAACGAAAAAAAAACAACAACAAATAACCTGTGCGGCATACAAAAGAAAGAGCAGCAATCACGTGCTTTGCTTTGAAAATACATAATAGAGCTGGGCCCGGCCAGACGCCCACAACAAAGAACACAAGTAAACAATACAGGAAGAACGGTTTGCGGGCGTGGCAGTGTCATTGTTCGTGGATATTTTTACAGTGTAAGTGTCCAACGCAAAATGCCGGACCATACAACAAGTGTTAGCATTGTAATAGTACTTATTCACTGGATGTTCGTACAAAGAGAGCAGTAAAATTCCATTGTTGGCATTGCCGATTGAAACTAAGTATGCCTGAAAATCGTGTGCCCCCATTTATCTGGCGCGTATTTGTCCTACTGGTTGCAGAGCTGTGTGCGTGTGCGGGGAAATGAGGTACTTTGTGATGTGTTCTCGAACACTTTAGGTGTGTCGGCGTGCCTTCAGAAGCGTACCTCAGCGACCTTGATGCGGTTGAACAATGCATACCGCCACACTACCGTTTGTGCGACGCTCGCGTTACACACGGCAAGCGCACGAAACAGCTCTTCCTGCGACAGCAAGCAGAGCAGCGGCTGGTGGCCGGCCGCCCGCGAGCTCTACGGCTGCAGTGAGATCGATAACACGCCCAGTACTCTCGCTTATCTGTCGCCGCCCAAGTTCCTACCTATTGCCACTGCTGCGGCCAACAACCCAGTCTGCGACCCACGACCGATAGAGAACTTGGAAGCACTCAGGGCGCTGATGGGTGCATTTCATCAGCGGAGCTGTTTAGGCCTAGAATTATCCGTCTGTGGCACCAAAAACCCTCGAAGTGTGAGGAAAGGTGGCCAGGAGGTCCCACTAGCAAGTGTTGGGAGCGCGTGCTCAAGAAAAAAAAAAATGCGGTTAGGGAGGTCCCGGAAATCAAACCGGCTACCTTTACGCCGTGAAACCAGCAATCGTAGCACTGGGACACCCCGAAGGCCCGAAAAGAGCGAGGTTAGCAGCGGCGGGGTACAATGAACAGCATGAGCAGCCAACTGAAAGAAAAAAAAAACGCTTCCCGTGGTCGGAATCGAACTTTTTTTTCTTTATTGCAGGACTTCGACATGCACAAAACCAACACAATGCAACACAAGAAAACACGAGTTAATACAAAGCCACAATCCCGTTCTTCCAGATGGTGTTGTCGTTAAAAAGTCATTTCTGTGCGGTCAGTGGTTCCACGCGTGCCAACCATTCAGGCACATACTCTTGGACTTTAAGCCCTTCAACATAAAGTGTCACACTCTTACGAAAGAACTGTCGCACCGGCATAGCATCCACATCACCATGAAGCCATGCCATGCGCGCCCTCCAAATACTGTACAGGCCCAGTAGCATTAGCACATCGTACGGTGCGCCCCCTTCATTTTCGGTTGGGAGGTACCGAATGCCGTGTGGGTTCAACGGAAATTCCTTGTAGGGTGTTCGCTTTAGGACGTTCCAAAAGTGGGCTGCCATTCAGCAGTGTATGAACACGTGGTATATTATTTCCGGTTGCTTACAAATTATGCAGTCTGCACCCCACATAACTTCAAACGCCTTATCTTGAAGCCACGTTTGAACTGTGAGTGTCCCGGTATGGAGTTTAAAGCAGAAAGACTTCGCCCCACCCTGAACTGGCTTCTTTTTGAACCTTTTATGAACATCTTGCCCTGGGCCTGCAATGTACAATGTTCTGTACCGTGGTACAGGGAATAGGTTATCACGTAAGTCCTTGTACAACTTTTTAAGAGAAATATCACTCAGGTACTGGACTGAAAAGCGTGCCGTCAAAAATCATACTGGCAGCACGATTTCTCTAAAATACCCGAAAATTTTCCCCTCCATCATTCTTATAGACACCACTAACTGCGGTAGCACTTCACCTAAGCGCACCTGGCACATGGTTCATAAAAAAGGGTCGCTTGTGTCCTGCAAAAACAGAAACCGATTCACTAAATGGCGCACGAACAAATGCGCCAGTCCCAGTCCACCGTCTCGTACACGTCTAAAAAGGTTTGTTCTTGCACACCTTTCCCACGTCGATGACCGTTCAACACTGCAAATACCCGGTGCAATTTCTGAACATTCATACGCGAGCAATGCATCACTTGCATTACAAACCATAACTTTGAAACAAAACATAAATTGCACACAGTTGCCCTGGAAACATCGACAAATTGATACCTTTCTACTTTATCCATCTATCCCGCATTTGCTGTGCTTGCGCCCACCAGTATGGATTACTATCCCTGTAGTTCTCAAGGGGTGTTCCAAGATACTTGACCGGTTTATTTTCGCAACTGACACCTGCAAATAAGCCTGGTGTCGCCGGTCAACTGCCATGCGAGAACCCCACGCACTTGGACCAGTTCACCATACTGCCTGACACCAAACTAAACGCTTTAACATCCTCTATAGCAATAGTGACACTTATTTTGTCTTTGCAGAATAGTGCGGTGTCGTCGGCGTAGGCTAACAATTTGACGTCATACTGGTGCAGCTTAAAACCATGGATTTGCTCATTTCCCATTATTTTCAAACACAACGTCTCGATGTAAAGACGAAAAAGGAGAGGGCTTAGACGGCAGCCCTGGCGCACCGAACGCTCCATACTAATGAGGGCCCCCAGACTTTTGTTAACTATTAACCTAGTGGAGCACCTCCTGTACACTCTTATTCAATTCCTGGTTATACGATCCGTATGCAGGCGGGCCGCCGCGTCAATTTAAAGCCGCTTATAAAGCGGCAGTTCAGACGGCCTCGAGCACAAGCGGCCCGCAAAACACGCGGCCCACCGAACACGCGGCCCGGCGTTTAAGCGGCCATATTGAGGGCCGCCTAACTAGAGGGCCACCTAAATCCCAGGCCATGTGTTCGGCGGGCCGCTAGCCGTAATTTTTCTACCGTAGCCGTAATTATTCTATTAGCCCGTTATGCTAATATATTCCCGCTTACGAGCGGCCCCCAAATCATACGGCCCCTCAAATAAGCGGCCTTGTTGCTTTTCATCAAAAAAAAAAAAAAGGAAAAACAATCAATGCACTCAGCCAGGATTGGTTCTATCCGTTTTTTTTTCGTCCGCATTGACAGGCCAACGCCAGCACACCGTGGTGAATGCTCTAATATACGCTACGTTATACAAGACACACAAAGTATTCATAAGCACATTCACGTAACCCTACGGGGAATCGAACCTGGGTCTACTACAACACATCAAGGGGCGATCAAGAGGCGGACATCACAACCACTGCGCCACTATTCACGGGCTGCTGGGTAGTGCAAGCGTGGGCTTACAAGTATTCTGCATGCTGTTGCGCGTCAAGCATGAGTCTTAAATAACACATTCGGCGGCGGGTGGCTTTCTTTAGACCACCGTTTTTGAATCGCTCTACCAAAGAGGCATAATACTATATAGTTTGCGGGAATTTAAGTACACTGGTACGAGCGGAAACCTTTTGTCATGCTGTGTGCCCGTTCCAACAGTATGATGCACCGTGCGGGGATTTATTCCATCGATGCAAACGGAATTGACAACAGTTATTCTGCCTCGTTACCAAAAGTATTCTTGGCCATTGGTGGAGAGTGTCCCATATGACACTGCTTGCAAATAACTAACACGTAAGGCGCACTGTTGTACTGCAAATAACAGCTGTCTCGTCACGAGTGGCAATTATACCAAGCATGAAATGGTGTACTAAATTTTTTCTGCTCGTCGTAGCTCTTCTGATGGTGCGGTTACATGCTTTGACCTTTGTTTTTGTAATAGGGGTGCGGTAGTAAAATACGCATCTGGTAATGTAATGAAGCAATATTAAATCACCCACTCTACCTAACATTGTGTCGCGACGCCTGCAGAATTGCTGCGTCGACGCCCAGGTAAAGAGCCGTTGGGAGGCCAGATACTGCGTTTTCTTTTATGGATCGTGAGCACACAACAAATATCTTAGCGTTTTCTCGCGCAGGCCAGATAAGCGCCCGGCCGTGTAACTTGTAACGCCCTGCATTTCCAGACAAATGCTGGTTTCGCGGAAGTTTCACCTTTATTCATTATAATATCGTAAATGAAGATCATTGGTCAAACAAAATTTTGAGAAACTAAAAATTAGGAAAAATATAAAACAATGACGAAAAATGGCGACCTGTATAACGATTTGCATTTCCACAATAATGCAGATTTAGCTGAAATTACGCTTTTAATCGTTATCATAGCGTAGATGGAGATAATTGGTCGAACAGAATTATGAAAAACTAAAGAACAAGGACAGTAAAAAATACGGAAATGCTGAGCCTTGTTACGCCCTTCATTTACAAAAAATGCAGATTTGGCGATTGATAGGGTAAATGGAGATAATTGGACGGACCGGGCTTTGAAAAACCAATAAAATTGGCTCTAACAGACTTACACTCAAGAGAAGCGGCATAAAAATGCGGCGCATTAGCAGACAGTTCTCGGAATTCGTGCAATTTTTTTAAGTGGCCTCGTTTCATTCGCGCTTCCGTTATTAACGAGTTATATTATTGTACGCCGAAGCGCAAGGTCGCGGTTCAGCATTTTCAATACTTTCAAGGTAGTTCACCAAAACCATAGCACTTGGGGATGAACGCACCCTAGAGCATCGAAAGTTTAAGCCGTATAAAACAATGCCACAAATAAATGGGTTGCAATGGCTGCAATTTCCCTAAATTATTTTTAATTTGTGCCCTTCTGGAACATCTTCATGACCTGTTTTTATGCAATGACGTTTTACCTTCATAATCTCAGTATATTGCAACCTGATTTATCAGGCCTCAATGCGCATACCACGAAAAAAAACTCCCTTTATTTATAATGCCATGTTACAAGCAAAGCTGTAAAGCAAGTATCTGTATACCTAAAACCTATCCGGATCTTGAACTGATAGTTTATACTCATACAAGCTTGGAACACGAACAGAGAACTGAGTTGGGTAGGTAAATGTTAAGTATTTTGTCATTCTCGAATTCATGAGCATGCACAAGTGTGAGATGAAAATTACAAAATGACACCATGTCGAAGTAGCGATGTTTTCTTTTTATTTGATATCCAAAATACAAATATGAACACAAACGACTTATACTGAAATAACAAATACAAATATTAGCAGATTGCCCTTATGGAACACACAAATGAAAATATTTTTGTGCAAGAGCAAATAACGGCCTGTCAAGATAAATAATTGTTTTTATTTATAGAATTTTCAGCAGCTTGCTGTTTACAAAACAGGGAGGAAACTCGTCTTTTTTCAGGCTACTGACTGTATAACGCCCAACGTTTGGCCTAAAGCTGACGGGTATCTCATGTCCTTCATGCAATATAATACCAAACAAATAAAAAGTACATTCTCTGGGCTTCAATTATGGTCCAGGTACACCACTTCCGATGATGTAGATGGCCTTTGTAGAATCGCCCCAAGCAATCTTTGGGCCGGGAGCTGCTGCTTCGGGAATTTCGCACCACTGGAATCGAAACAGCGTTGTAAACATCTCAAAAACGTTGAGTCACGGGTAGCAATTTGTTGTGTTGGCACTGCGTGAAGAAACGGCAGGTGAATAAGTGACCAGGTACAAAAGGGTGGCGTTATTTATCGGTGGTAAAACAGTATAGCCTGAAGGGGCGCAGCAGAAGTATTACCAACGCGTTAGCAGATATGCGAAAATATAAATCAGGTAAGTGCATCGCTGTAGTTTAGGCAATTATTTATTTCTTACTGCTTGTAGATTCAAACGCACTCCAAAAGGACGTTTTCTTCATATACATAGGAAGGCCGAGCGCTTTTTCAGTGCAAAGGCGTGCGAGAAAACGTTGCCATAATTTTATACGACGGAGACACGTCAATTGCACGTCAAAAAGAAAGTCTGTTCGCTGTTACATACGGAGGGTAATGTGCCCTAGTTTATTTTTATGAAACAATTGCCACCAATAGTATGGCGCAAAACATTTTATTAAAGATGGAAGAAAATTGCTAGCAATATCTTTTGATACAGCATAGGTAAACTGCGCGCACCGAGCAACAGCCAGCTCATCTGTAACAACATTAGAAGCCACAACTTCGAGCGACTTCCACGCCGGCGACGCGCCGCGTGTGCGCTGCCAGTGCTATCATGTTTCTGCAAACCGCGAGTTGACACTCCAGACAGACGACAGCTGTGTCGAACACAACAAGATCGGTGCTGGTGTTACTCATACATGTTGCTTCATGTGAAAACTTTACCACTTAAACGCACCGTAATGAACTTTACAAATCGCCGCAGAAGCCAGACTACTCAACGCGCCAGAAAAGTCACGAGCCGAAACGATGACGCGAAAACCTAGTTATAAAAAAACGTTACATAACTTTTTGCTACGCCTACCGAAAATGGCAAGCAGTGGCCATGGAATATTGAAAAATACAAAATTCAAACTGGGTTTTATGTGCCTTGACCTGGACAATGAAACGCATGGAAAAATGCAATTTCTTTACGACACCACGGTACTCTTTACGGCAACGGAAGTGCATCACATGTGCAATCGTTTTCATTTTTCGCCTGGATCCCAAAACGGCCGTCGCACAGGGAAACCAAATCATCTCTATAAAGCCCTTCAAATTTACCGTACGGTCCCGGGTATCGGAGAACGGTTTTGGCGCGGGCTTCTTACGGCGACGAAAAAGGCATAATTTCATGGCCTTTACTAATTGTCTGCAAACACCTATTTTTTACAGTCTGCGCCCCCCACCCCTCGGAAAAAAAAAACAAGAAGTCCAGGGATCTATCCTTTCGTGTTCAACCGGGCTATGGCCGCAATACACACACGAGCCGGCTTGAAATGTCGTCGCTGTTCGGCTTGCGTGACCGGTGGCCCTAATATTCCCATCGCATTTGCAGTTGTTTCCACTGTTGCACGAACCTCGAAGCGCACATTCGATGTCAGCGGAAGCGAACGTGGTCAAGGAAGTGTGAACGCTCGGAACTAAGTATGAACTACACAGACCAGAAGTCAAAGCGCGGGACCCCAACTTTCTCCGCGGTCAAATTCCTCGCACGTGCGCGATAGAGACAAATCACCGTACGACAACTCGCCGCGCGCGAACTTTTTTCCACTCCTACTGCGCATGTGCGCGCGAGACATTTTTGAAGGTTTTTCGGCTTTCGCCGCGTCGTCGGGCGCGCGTCGTCGGCCACCGCAAAAGTAGCTCGTGGGCGATTGTGTGAGGAGGAATACGCGCATGCGCCGCAAGCCACACATATCGCTCGGAGCTTCACGATTGCCCCCCTTTTTTATTTTATTTCTGGCGTCAGGCTGTCTGCTGGTTTATAGCCGTGACACTGGCCGTTGGTGCAGCATATAAGCGTGATGCAACCACCTGAGGTTTTGTCACGGAAAAGAAACCTGTCAGGGCCTCTTATATCACGGTATTGAGACTGCCCACCGCATACATATAGGACGCCATCCGGGACGCGACTAAGAGTGTACGCCAGAACTACACCCTCCTTTATAACTGAACCTACATTTACATACTCCAAAATAAAAAATAAAATCTCGTGCGCCACACAATCGAACGCTTTCTCGAGGTCGAGTTGAAGAACTGCGACCCCGTCACGTGTCGCGTCGCATCACTCGTGTACGCACCTAGCTTTATGTATATTAGTAAATATTGTACGGCCCTTGCTACCACATGTCTGGTGTGATCCGATTAATTGCTGAATTGCTGTTTGTATTCTCTGGGCAAGCACTTTCATGAACATTTTATAGTCTAAATTGGTCAAGGAAATGGGTCGGTATGGTGTAACTTGCTTGAGTTTTTCTACGTTGTCGGTTTTCGGTATCAATATTATGTGTGCCTCACTGAAAGACGGTGGTTAAGACTTTAGTTTGAAGGCCTCGTTCAAGAGTGCGGCTAACAGAGGCGCTAACAGGTCTACAAATGCTAACTTGGGTCTCTCGCGTCATGAAACCGGCGTCTATCCGATTTAGGTATCACCACTTTGTTTTTTTTGTTTTATTATTTCCGTACTTAATAATAATAATAATAATAATAATAATAATAATAATAATAATAATAATAATAATAATAATAATAATAATAATAATAATAATCAATCAATCAATCAATCAATCATGTTTATTTACGTGCCCAGGAACAGCCAGAGGCCTGGGTGCTGGCGCACGGATAGTTACATGAAAACAAAATACAAGAAACATATTGAAAGAAACAAACAAGCGACAACACACACGCAAATTGAAGTAGCGAAAATTACAGAAATAAGGCACAGGCGGAGCCTGGGTACAGGTAAAAAAGAAAAAGAAGATGCCTTTGTGGCTCAGCTTATTGTAATGAATACACAACAAGCAGAGAACAAAGTTTAACAGTAAGACGACAAGAACAATGACAAAGTATAGAGACAAATGATAAGACAACCATGATAAGTAAACAGTTTAAAAAACAGGCAAAATAATAATAATAATAATAATAATAATAATAATAATAATAATAATAATAATAATAATAATAATAATCAATCAATCAATCAATCAATCATGTTTATTTACGTGCCCAGGAACAGCCAGAGGCCTGGGTGCTGGCGCACGGATAGTTACATGAAAACAAAATACAAGAAACATATTGAAAGAAACAAACAAGCGACAACACACACACAAATTGAAGTAGCGAAAATTACAGAAATAAAGCACAGGCGGAGCCTGGGTACAGGTAAAAAAGAAAAAGAAGATGCCTTTGTGGCTCAGCTTATTGTAATGAATACACAACAAGCAGAGAACAAAGTTTAACAGTAAGACGACAAGAACAATGACAAAGTATAGAGACAAATGATAAGACAACCATGATAAGTAAACAGTTGCAAAAACAGGCAACTATATTGGTTAAACAGAACCACAGAGAAAGCAAATTTCAGCAATAAAAAAAAGAAAAACGAACGACAGAGATATCATAGATGTTTAACATACTGTGTTCAACAAAGCAGTACGGTAAATTGTAAAGGAGCTTTGAAAGATGTCAAGGCGTTCAGAGAAGCGGTTGTAGCAATTCTGTATTCTGCGCACAGGAGAATGATTGGAGTTGCGCGCAGCGGTCAAGAAAGGGCGATGCGATCTGGTGGGCCTCTGTGGAACACTAAACTCTAAACAGTTAAGCAGGTCTGCGCAAGAAAGGTCACCATGAACAATTTTGTGAAGAAATGTAAGGTCTGCACGCATACGTCTGCAGGTCAACGAAGGAATGGAAGGAACTATGGGTAAGTCAGAATCAGGACCCGAACTGTGATTGTGATGACGGTGCTTAAATATGGATAAAAACTTCTTCTGCACACGTTCTATTAATTCACTACTAGATTTGGAGATGCCGTTCCAGGCAACAGAAGCATATTCTAACTGGGGGATACATATTGCATTGTATAGCATTAGAAATGGATCTGGAGAAGAGAATTCCTTTGTAATCCGACACACATTTCCAAGACTTCGGAGCGCTCGCCGGGTGATGAGCCTAATATGAGAAGAAAAAGAGAGGGTACTGTCGAAAAGAACCCCGAGGTCCCTAATCTCCTCAACCCTTTGCAAAGGAGCTCCCGCTAAACTGTAGGAAAACAGTAGACGATGGGTTTTCCGGCTGTACGTGACAACCTTTGTTTTAGCTGGATTTAAAATTAGACAGTTTTTGCTGCACCAGACCGATAATTCCGACACATCCCTCTGCAAGGCACAGCAGTCCTGAAAACTGCTAATGTGCCTAAATAGTTTGACATCATCAGCATAGAGAAGAAATGAAGATTTTGTTAACACTGTTGACACATCATTGATAAAGATAGAAAACAATAGTGGACCCAGCACAGAACCCTGAGGTACACCACTCGTTGCAGTGTAAACACTAGACCTTTTGAAGTTTACATCTACGTAAAAGGACCGGTCAAGGAGATAGTTGGACAACAAGGCAACAAGACTTGCATCAACACCGGACATAGTAAGCTTGTTAATTAATAATTTATGGTTCACTACATCAAACGCCTTACTGAGGTCAAAATAAATTACATCCAACTGGCCGTTTTCACAAACTGCAGCCGAAGCCTGAGTCATGAAGCTTGCAAGATTTGTAACCGTCGATCGACCCGAGAAAAAGCCGTGCTGATTTGGTATCAGAACGTTCTTGACGCAGGCAGCAAGAACGTTGTGCAGAGCTGACTCAAAGAGTTTTGAGGCGACACAAAGGAGTGAGATCGGGCGATAGTTGGTAACGGCTGACTTATCACCAGACTTAAATATTGGAAAAATTCGAGCAATCTTCCATGCACGAGGAAATTTGCCGAAAAGCAAACAGTTATTATAAATGGAAGTTAAGACAGGCACAAAAATGTTGCCGTAAGCCTTCATGAGGGCTGCTGGAATTCCGTCTGCACCACAGGAAAATGACGGTTTCATCCGTTTAAGGCTATCATTGACAAGTTTTTCGTCGAACATAAGTGTACTAAAATTAGAAATATTATTAAACGATAGGCGTTCGTCGGGACCATCTGGCAGTTGAAAGACAGAATGAAAGTACTGAGCAAAGCTCGTGGCGACATCCTCAACCTGTTCCCCATCGGAATTAATCAGACTAATGTGTTCTTTAGACGCCTTAGAACGGTCGCGTACATACCTCCAGAAGTCAGCCGGTTTCTGAGACGCAGAAGCCTCTAACGACTCTATAATACTTTATTTTCAGCAAAAAGAGAAACTGTACAGAAGTCAGGCCTACCAAGGCCTCATAGGGCTTGAACGGCAGTGCCTGGCAGAGCGGACAAACATGCTATACATAAAGAAAACTAATATAACAGAAATTTGTAGCTAACTAGCAAACAGACAGAACACTGTTTACTGGAGAGTCAATGAGGCAAACATGACCAGATACTGAAAGGACATATACAATATAATATCTTAATGCTTTCCTTAGTTTATACTTAGTTTGAAAAGAGAGGTAGTTTGGAGGAAGTTGATTGAAGGCATGGGGCACATAATAAATTCGACTTCTTTTCCCGTATCTCGTGGCGCATCTAGGTATCAGATACGGTTCTTTAGGGCGGAGGCAGCGCGTCGGAATGTACGGAGTCTTAAAACTACTACTCCAGTAATGCTTCAATACAATGGTTTGTAGCAATAGAGAGTCGAAATTTGGCATAGATAACATGGCAAATATGTTAACATCCCTGGCAAGTTCCAGGTCGTACGCCACATTACGCAGTAGTGAACGCAAAATAGAATCAATCCTATTTTTCCATCGCGAGGCACAAAACCCATAAACCGTGACACCATAGCGAAGCACACTATAGGCCAAACATGAACAACAGTTTTTCGTACTGACATCGGCATCAAATATCTGATATTATAGAGCAAGCATTACACAGCTCGAAGCTTCCGGCAAACATAGGGGAGGTGCGTATTCCATGATAAATCACTATCAAAATGTACGCCAAGATATTTTACGGTACTTGTACAAATTATTGATGGGCAGTTCCAAGGGAAACAATCAGATGTGCGTAGAAGGAAAGAGTAAGCAAGATTAATTTTCTTCAATGGACTGTGAAAACAAATAAGGCGAGTTTTCGAAGTATCAACCGTGATAACATTATCCGCAAACCAATCCATGGCTTTTGTGGCAGTTGCTTGTAAAGGCGACATCGCATCAGAATAATTTGAAGCAACTGACAAAATTAGAGTGTCGTCTGCATATTGGAACAAGGGAAGGGCTATATGCGAGCTAAGATCATTGACATAGATATTAAATAATAAAGGACACAAAATAGAGCCTTTTGGAACACCCGCTGTGATCGTGGTGGAATCACTATCGGGACCGGGCAGCTGGACGGGTGGCGCCACCACTCGGCGCTCCCCTCGTCAGTGGAATAAATGAGCCGGTGCATTGGACTACACAGCCTCCTGTTGTTTTTGTCGTGTTTGCTTCCGTACTTTGTATGTTTTGGTGGCGTTGTGAGCAGACATGTGAGATGAAACGAAGTCTAAACAGATGTGTTGGGTTCTTAGATGCAGTAATGACTACGTAAACTTGTCGGACGCGTCTAAAGTTGGGTATCGGCTGCAATGGCATGAGCGCTTTTTGCAGCGATCTGCGCTTGGCTCCACCCGTTCTGAGTACGAATAAAACTACTATTATTAGTATTATATTCTTCTTAAATGCACTAACGGCTACGCAAACTTATTGGATGCTTGTAAGTTTGGGGAAGCGCTACATTGACACGAGCGCTTTTTGCAGCGCTCTGCACCTGGCTCCGCGCGATCTGAGTAGGAATAAAACTATTAGCAATATTAGAATTCATTTCTACCACTTTAAATTATCTTCACTGGTTTCAATGACTACGGTTTCCACGCCAGCCTTAGCGCTGGGATACCTCGATACGTGTGCTTTAAATAGAAAGGCACCTGCCTACGAGATGGATTACCGTGTAGCCGTAGAAATGTTGCGGTAGTTTACACTTTCTGTAACCGTGAGCTTTGTGCCTTCGGTTTTGGTGAGCGACACTGTGACAGCATGGCAGCCTGAAAGCCTAAGTGGAACTCCCACGTTTGTGGTGGTCATTTTATCAAGAGCCAAAGTTTTATCAAGAACCAACTCAACAGCCCAAGCTACAAACCATCCCTCCTCGCCTTCCCGTTTCACCACCTGCGTAGAATAAAGGCTGGCACCGATAGTTAAAAAATGTGGCAGTGTTGACGTCAGCCGGTGTTTTTTAATGCTTAATTGATTGATTGATTGTGGGGTTTAACGCGCCGACGCAACGCAGGCGATGAGGCGCGCCATAGTGGAGGGCTCCGGATTAATTTTGACCACCTGGGTATCTTTAACGTGCGCCGAAATCTCGTACACACGGGCGTTTTTGCTTTTCGCTTTTTAATGCTTAAGTATTCTTTACAGAGTACCTAAAAAATCGTGTAATGCCTGATGAAGACACCAAAAACGCGCGATTAGTTGCCTCAAATATGGGTGCATGAGTCCGAGTCCTCCACCACAGACACATTTCCGACACGCTGGAAAAAGTTTAGATTTAGAGAGGGGGCATGCAACTTCAAAATTAAACAGCAAAATCATCTAGCCCTCAGTCTAATGATTATGATGGTTGAACACAAAGCTTTCTTCGTGCGAAATCGAATGGGAAATGGTCAAAGTCAAGGACGCTGCGATCAAAAGACCAAACTGTGTGCTGGTCAAATTCGACGCTTAGCTAGTCAAAGTTTAAATACGGAAGGCAACCAAGGAAACCCATACCATAGAGCTTTGCGATAAACCATCATCGTCGTTAGACGGAGGTGTGCATGATTTTTCAAGCGTAGGTGGCAGCTTGTAAACCGACCGCAGCATTCAGTTGTGAAGCTGAGTACAGGTTTCGGGCACCCTCCTGTCTTGCGTCCTTCAGCCACGCAGGAATTGGTTTTTGAAAAACCATTTACCAACTAGCCAGCAACCATTGCAATTCTTGTAAAGCAATGCTTCTCCACAGCAAGCAATAACGTTCTACTATCATGCGGTATTTATTATGTAAACGATTCCCGGTGACTGTACTAATAGCATTTCTGTGAAATTAAACACGTGTCAGCCATAGTTAATGAAGTTACGGAAGCTTCATCCCCCAAAATTTCGGTTTTGAGGTAAATCTTAGAAAGTACCCCCCAACTTTGTCTTTTGCTTCTGCACGACGCCGATTCGTCATCAACTGCCAAAGGCCAGCGCCGCAGCATTCCTGGATCGGTTGCATACACCGGCTTTGTGGAAGCATTTAGCTTTAATATACTCTTCGATACGCGAAACTGCATGCAGGCATGAAAAAATTGCATGAAGCAACGAACTTTCACTTTCAGCTTAACTTCCAGCTTGGCGCATTGAGCGTCGTGTGCTATTTGTAAATACTGAGTATGGGTGTAAAGAACACACATGGCATGCCTCGTAAACGTCACATCCACACTCAAGATTTACTGATCTGAAAAATATACGTGGGGTTATGTACGCTTTGCAAGCCGCACCGCAGAAAAACGACAGAAATCCATGCACAACTACGCTGCGCTGACCGCCACCGGCATTCCACTGACGAGCGGTTCGCCACGGGCGGCGCTGTTCGCTGAAACGACGGTGGTGCCGTACAACGGCCGCCCGGTCGCTATAGGTTCGACCTATCTTAACGCACTGCCGCCTGTCATGTAAATAATTTTCTAATAGCAATAGTAAAGAACCGCGAAATCCAAGCAACGAAAGTTTGTTTAATAGCAGCTTATGACATACGCTATCGAATGCCTTAATTAGATCTAAAAGTAGCGCGCACGCTACCTTATTATGCTCAAAACTCGAATTGAGCATATCAGGAAATTCTTCAAGAAGCACTTGCGTGCCCCTACCACGAATGAACCCATATTGGCTGGATGAAAGGACGTCATTAAACTCCAGAAAACTTGTCATGGTTCGCAACACATGGCTTTCCAACAGCTGACCGATGCATGATAATACAGAAATTGGCCGATAGTTTTCAATTTTTTTGCGCGCGCCGTCTTTGAACAGTGGACGCACTACAACGGTTTTGATATTAATGGGAATGACGCCACTGGCAATAACAGCGTTGAGTAGGGTTACCAAAACGTTTTTGATGGTAGCAAAATTTCTGCGCAGATGATTTATAGAAATATTGTCTATGCCCGGCGATTTGTTAGGTTTCAGGCTATAAAGAATTGTTCTGAGTTCATGTTCTGTTAGAAGTGGAAGATAAGCCGAATTAAGGATACTTTTTTGGAGGGAGCATAACTGTGCGTTTTGTCTGACACTACCGGTAACTTGGGAAAAATACTTGTTAAAGTTATCTGCGGAAGTTTGCTAAGGTGAGCAAAAGTGCGTGGATCAAAAGTCGTCATTATCATTCTGTTTAGTGTTACCTCTCAGACAGTTCAGCAACGACCAAGTTTTTCTGCTGTCTGAACGGGCGTCCCAAAATCTCTTTCTAAAGTGTTTTCGTTTAGCCAAGCGGATCATAGCATTTACTCGATTTCTGGACCGCCTGAATTGAGATCTTAATTCTACACAGTTAGGGGCTCGTTTTGACTGGGCCCAAAGAATGTCTTTTTCTTTTATTGCAGCAAGTATTTCACGAGTCATCCAAGTATTGTGCAAGTTACGTTGTCGGATAGTTTCAACGCGTGTAGCTAGTTTCTTAAACTGGTTATACAACGCAACGAAGTCAGCGTAAATTGTAGTGTGGGGTGTAGTTAAAATAAAGTTTTGCCAATCATGTTGTTCGACTACTTTATCAAAGATCTTTGGATCTACTAACGAGATTTGTATTCTACCACAAGCAGTAGGTGGTGTAACAGCCTCCTTTGTTAGCGAACTACAGACAAAGTAATGATCAGCCAGTTTAGTCTCAACAATTGCAGACTTTACGCTGAGACTGTCAACCCGGATGTTTATGTGGTCTATGCATGATGAGACTAAGCGACCAGAAAGCAGTTCTTCGCGTGTTTTGCTTTGAATAGCATTTTGTAGTCCAAATTTAGACAAAGTATCAAGGTAATCGCCTACAAGAACGATGTTTGGGCGAAGGGTGTTAATGTTCATATCCCCAACCATACATATGTTGTCTTCACGAGCAAGGGACGCCAGCGCACAATCAAACTCCTCTAAAAACAATCGACCGTTACAACAAGGTGGATGGTAAACAGATAATAAAACCAAAGATATGATGATGATTGTAGGGGTTAACGCGCCGACGCAACGCAGGCGATGAGGCGCGCCGTAGTGGAGGGCTCCGGATTAATTTTGACCACCTGGGGATCTTTAACGTGCGCCCAAATCTCGTACACACGGGCGTTTTTGCTTTTCGCCTCCATCAGAAAAGCGGCCACCACGGCCGGGAATCGAACCCGCGACCAAAACCAAAGATAACTCGGGAGTGCTCATCCGCAGGGCAACAACTTCAGCGTTCAAAAACGCAAAACTGCATTCCGATACCGACCAGTTATCTTTTATAAATACTGCCACGCCCTTTCCCCCTCCAATAGGTGTAAGAGAACGACTGGAAACCGGACATGTTATACTGCGGTGGAAGAAATAAAGGCACATTTATTTCCGTAAGGACGAAAACATCAAAAAATGAACAATATTGAGAGGTTAGAGCCAAAAAGTGATCCCAGTGTTTGTGAACACTACGGATATTGACGTGTGCTAGTCGAAAATATTGACCGTTTTTAACTAAACTTTGGGTTTGGGCTAGTTGGTTCATATTTAAACTGGGAAACAGCGCTTTAAACGAGGACAGCGAAGAAGGAGACACAGACACTGTCTCCTTCTTCGCTGTCCTCGTTTAAAGCGCTGTTTCCCAGTTTAAAAAAAAAAGACCGTTTTTAACTGACAAAAATGTATGCGCTTCCGCAAAAGGAAGAACACGTGACAGCGTGGGCGTGGTCCATACTTAAACAATCCTATCAAGATCCGATAGCCTTTCGATACGAAGAACTGGCGCTTTCTCCAATTTTCTCGCCAGCACTTTGCCATTCCTCGTCCACACGAACTTATAGTTGCGCTCTTTTCCTCGGGCACGGGCCAAGCGATACAAGTTCCTGTTCATGCGGGTCAAATTGTCGTTGAAGTAGAGACGAGGAAAGGAGCCATCCTGCTGCTGCGCAGCGAGACCATTTTTAGCGCTCAAACATTTCTGCTTAGCGGAGACACTTCGCATCTGGACAAGGATGGGCGCGACACTGTCATCACGACTGGGCAAGCGGTGCACGGCATTAACATTGCCGGGAGTGAAGTCTGCAATTTGAAGCCTACTAGCCACGTCTCCCAAGAAGGACACTAGATCCTCGTTAGCCGTGTAAGGATAACCATGGATTTCAAAGTTGCAAACCCTGCTGTGTTGTTCCAGCTCGTTTATTCGCGCATTCATGTCGTCCAGTTGTTCAGCATGTCCTGCCACGTTACTGGAAATTGCTTCTACTTGCGGTTGCAGTTTAGAAATTTGAGCCTGATTAGCCGTGACTGTAGAAAGTACGGAGCCGTATTTACTGGAGAGGTGTTCAGCAAACTTCTGAACTTCACCTACAGATTCAGACAGCTTTCCACAAACATCTCTGACCGTCAACAGCTCTCCAACCTTCGCCGTTAGAGCATGCACGGTGTTCTTCAAAGCATCTAATTTTTCCTGAACTGCGGAGAGCATGGCTGAAGAAGCATCACCCGAGTTGGAAGCGGTCGTTCCCAGTTTCTCTGCCTGCGTTTTGCATGCCTGACATTCCCAAGCCCCACGCTTTGCTGCAAACATCTTAGCAAATTTGGCATCAGTAATATTTGAACAGTTCTTTCCCACATGATAGCCATCGGTACAGGTAGCACAGGTCAAATATTGGCCATCAGGTGGCAACGGTTCCGAACAGGCGTCGCAGATAGTTGACATTGATGGGCAGTCAGCGGCAAAGGCAAAATAAAAAGAGATGAAACAAGTTACTCGGCTAACTCACCTGCCAGACAAAAGTGCAACAGATTGAGCACAGGCAGTGGTTTGCCGCTGACTGCAAGGTTCCCAGGTGG
This sequence comes from Haemaphysalis longicornis, assembly GCF_048455015.1. Taxonomy (NCBI): domain Eukaryota; kingdom Metazoa; phylum Arthropoda; class Arachnida; order Ixodida; family Ixodidae; genus Haemaphysalis; species Haemaphysalis longicornis. The sequence continues at coordinate 51,104,972 of NW_027526203.1, forward strand.
TGGCAGGTCTTAAGTAGCCGGCGACGGACTCCAAGCGGTCACCAGACCAACTGGAAGCTGAAGCCCAGGCCGGCAAGTTGAAACAGTCAGAGCCGCTAGTCACTGCACCCGTCATGCGCCGTTGTAGTCCAGCCACGCACGTCCGAGATAGCCATCGAAAGAGTAGCTGATGAAATCGCAGAGGCGTAGTTTGTTGACCGTCCCGGTATGTAGGAGCCTGCTAGACAAAAGCGCAACAGATTGAGCACAGACAGTGGTTTGCAGTGGTTTGCGTAGAAAACGAACACATTACAACAGAAGGCAGCACGAGTTAATACAATGCTACCATTCGGTTCTTCCAGATGGTGTTGTAGTTAAACATTTATTTCATGTGTGGTCAGCAGTTCTACGCCTGCGTACCATTCAGGCACATACTCTTGGACTTTAAGCCCTTCAACATAAAGCGTCACACTATCACGAAAGAACTGTCGCGCCGATCTAGCATCCACATCACCGTGAAGCCATGCCATGCACGTCCTCCAAATACTCTAAAGGCCCAGTAGCATTAGTATATCGTACGGCGCGCCCTCTTCATTTCCACCTGCGAGATGCCGAATGCCGTGGGGTAACGTTCAATGGAAATTATTCGTGGAGCGTTCGCTGTAGGACCTCCCAAACGTGGACAAACATCCAGCGGTGTATGAACACGTATGCCATTGTTTCCGGTTGCTTGCAAATTGCGGAGTCTGCACCCCAAATAACTTCAAACCCCTTATCTTGAACTGAACTGTGAGTCCCGGTATGCAGTTTAAAGAAGAAAGATTTTGCCCCCCCCCCCCCCCCCTGAACTGGCCTCCTTTTGACCCTCCTAAGAACATCTTGCTCAGGGCCTGCAGAGTAAATTTTCTGTACCGTGGCACAGGGAAAAAGGTAGACACATAAGTCCTTGCACAACTTTCTACGGTAAATATCACTCAGGTGCTGCGTTGAAAAGCGAGCCGCCAAAAATCGCACCGTCAACACTATTTCCCTAATATAGCCGAAAATTCCTCCCTGCATAATTCTTGTTGAGACCACTAACTGCGGAAGCACTTGACGTAAGTGCACCCTGCATACGGTTCTTAAAAAACGGCCGTTTGTGTCCCGCAAAAACAGAAACAGATTCACTAACCGGCGCACGAACGAATGCGTCAGTCCCACTAGTCCACCGTCTCGTACACGTCTAATGAGGTTTGTCCTTGCACAGCTCTCCCACATCGACGATCATATAAACACTGCAGATATCCGGTGCAATTTCTGGAAATTCATACGCGAGCAATGCATCACCTGCATTACAAACCATAACTTTGAAACAAAAAAAATTGCACTCAGTTGTCCTGGCAAACATCGACAAGTTCACACCTTTCCACTTTTCCCCCTATCCCGTATTTCTTGTGCTTGCGCACGCCAGTATGGGTCAATGTCACTATTGTTCTCAAGGGGTGTTCCAAGATAGTTGACCAGTTTGGTTTCCCAGCTGACACCTGCAAATAAGCCTGGTATGGTCGGCCAACTGCCCTGCCAGAAGCCTAGGCACTTGGACCAGTTCACTATACTGCGTGAAACCACACTAAACGCTTTATCACCCTAAATTGCAATAGTGACACTTTCGTTGTTTTTACAGAATAGTGCAACGTCATCGGCGTACGCTAACACCTTGACTTCAGCCTGGTGCAGCTTAAAACCTCGAATTTGCTCGTTTTCCATTATTTTCAAACGCAACGTCTCGATGTAAAGACAAAAAAGGAGAGGGCTTAGACGGCAGCCCTGGCGCACCAAACGCTCCACACTAATGGGGGCCCCCAGACTTTTATTAACTATTAACCTAGTGGAGCACCTCCTGTACGCCAGAACTACACCCTCCTTTATATCTGAACCTACATTTACATACTCTAAAATATAAGATAAAATCTCGTGCGCCACACAATGGAATGCTTTTTCGAGGTCGAGTTGAACAACGGTGGCCCCGTCACGCTTCGCGTCGCAACACTCGAGTACGCACCTAGCTTTATGTATATTAGTAAATATTGTACGGTCCTTGATACCACATGTCTGGTGTGATCCCATTAATTGCTGAATTGCTGTTTGTGTTTTCTGGGCAAGCACTTTGATGAAAATTTTATAGTCTACATTGGTCGAGGACACGGGGCGGTAGGATGTAACTTGCTTGAGTTTTTCTGCGTTGTAGGTTTTCGATATTGATATTGTGTGTACCTCGCTGAAAGTCGGTGGTAAAGACTTTAGTTTGAAGGCCTCGTTCAAGAATGCGGCTAACAGGGGCGCTAACACGTCTACAAATGCTTTATAGAAAGTCGCGCTTAACCCATCTGGGCCAGGGCCGGATTTGCCCGAGTTCAAGTTCTGGCTTGCTTGTTTACTTCTTCAGCGGTTATTTTCTGTTCTAATATGTCTTTAGTTTCATTATCCAGTTGGGGTAATGCACTAACAAATTCTTTTTTTAAAACCCCTTATTGAACCTTTCCATGAGCCAACAGTTGTTAGAATTAAAAAAAAAACGCATGCACGATGTCTTCTTTTTGTGCCGTTACTCGGTCTTTCCATTCTATCTCGCTTATCAGGTTACGTCAATCATGCGCCTTTTCTAAACCAAGCGCACGCTTGGTGGGCGTTTCGCGTGCGGAGAACTGATCCGCTATTGCGCGCACAAGTGCACGGTGATAGCGGTCTATCATCTAGCACCTCTAGGTTTTGCTTCATTTTTTTTACAGCGAAGCTGATAGCCTCTCGTTGGTCGGAAAATTTCGTGTCGGAAACAGAAAACCCAGGCAGGACCCGGCAGTTCTCGCCTAAGACGCAGAGTGCATGCGTCAGGATAATTGGGCATACAGCCTAGGGCTCAGTATTCATAAAAAAAACCCACAAAACAAGCATCTGAATCGCATAGTGGATGATAAGGCGCCTATGAGCAATGGACCGTCAATCCCACAATAAATCAATCGATGGACATCCACTTTCGCAGGGCGGGATGGCGACCATTATTCCGGATGTCATCCTTAAACAAACCTGGTGCTTTGCAGGTTTCACCAATGAACTTTTGCAAATTTGATCGCAGCGTCTTTTCTTGATACTTTTGCTGCTATTTAATACAACTGGCCCTTTCAATTGCGGTTCTATTTCTTGGATTCTTAAGTTCACAGTTTTTATAAAGGGCTCATCATGCACCAGTTTACTATTTAATTTCCAGAAATCCCAACTGAACGAGTTCTTTTGCTTTTTAAACCGTAGTGTGCACAGTACGAAGAAATGGTCGGAAAAGGATACAGGCTTTGCAATATAGTCTTCACATTTGTCCATAAGACCAAATAGGGCATGTATTTTGTCCAATCGGGCGTAACTCTTACTTGAAAATTTGTGTGCGCTACTTGTCTTCCGTCATCCATGCATTCTCCCGCGTCCACTCATTCGTCTGTATTTATAAGTTGGGACAACGTGGCTGCACTGGCGTCATTATGCGGACTTGTGCTGACCTTATCTATTTATTTATTTATTTATTTATTTATTAGTAATACCCTCAGGGCCAATGGCATTATAGAGGGGAGTGGGTACATTCATAAGAATAACAAAAAAAAAAGCAGCGATAGAAATACATATCAAACATACATCTTATACAAAATTAAGCAAAACAAAAAGAAACACAGCAAGCAAGCATAACTGTACACAAGAAGCAAGAATTACACAATGTTGACTATGGCATTTTTGAAAAGCATGTGATTTACAATGGTTGCTGTAGGAGACGGAAGGCGATTCCATTCTAATGACGTAAGAGGAATAAACGACTGAGAAAAAGCGGTCGTTCGGGTTGATGCAATACCGACTTTGTGAGCATGAACAAGGCGAGAAGAAACGTACAATGGAGGCAAAATGAGTTCTTCATGCAGATGTTGGTGATAGAATATTTTGTGGAACAACGAAAGTCGGGAAATTTTACGTCGAACTGCTAGGGATTGAAGGTTAAGGGCAGATTTCATTGTTGTTACGCTGGCGGTTCGGTTATAGTTAGACAGGATGAAACGGGCAGAATTGTTTTGTACCATTTCAAGTGAGTTTATGAGATTGTTACAAGAAGGATCTCAAATACACGGAGCGTATTCTAATTTAGACCGAATAAGTATTTTGTACTACAGTAGTTTAAGGGAAGATGGTGCCTTAGCAAAATTACGCCTCAGGTAACCCAGCATGCGGTTTGCATTGTTAATAATATGTTCAATGTGAACGTTCCAGGTGAGGTTGCTTGTAATGTTAACACCGAGATATTTATAGGAAGAAACAGAGTCTAGGGCGATGCTATCAAGGTAGTAAACAGGTAATGGGTTATTTTTTCTAGATACACGCATAATTTACACTTGCTAACATTGAGTTTCATGCGCCACTTTAAGCACCAAGCCGTTATAGAATTCAGGTCAGTTTGAAGGGTGGTAAGGTCATCGTCACAGATTATTTCTCGGAACACTACGCAATCGTCAGCAAATAAATTTATATTAGATGAGACGCACGACGTTAAATCATTAATATATATTAGGAAAAGTAGAGGGCCGAGAACAGAACCTTGTGGCACACCGGATTGAACGAAGGTATTATTAGAATTTTGGTTGTTAATCGAAACAAACTGCGAGCGAGTAGTTAGAAAAATCTCAAGCCATGCAAGAAGTTTCGGTTCAATATTAAGCTGACGTAACTTGTGTAGTAGTAGTTTATGGCACACCTTGTCAAATGCTTTTGAAAAGTCTAGATATATGCAATCAGCAGATGATGATCGATCAAGTATGGCATGAAGCTTATGTGTGACAGATACTAACTGTGTTTCACATGAGTAACTTTTGCGAAAACCATGCTGTGATCGCGTAAAAAATGAATTTGATTATAAGAAATTAACAAGGTGTGAGAAAAGAACATGTTCGAGTATTTTACAAGGGATGCTAGTAAGTGAAATAGGTCCGTAATTAAGCGGCGAGTTTTTGTTTCCTGATTTATGAATCGGAATCACCTTCCCCACCGTCCAGTCGGCAGGCAGATAACCGTCATCAAGTGATTGCTGAAAAATTTTTGTTAAAATGATGGATGAATAGGCGCAAGTGCTCTGCAAGAATTTAGGGCTGATGTCGTCACAACCGGGAGCGGAAGAAACTTTGAGTGTTTTAATTACTTTAGCAATTCCGCTTGGTTCAATAATTATTGGAAACATATCAATGTAGTTACATGTTTCAAGAGGTGGCGACGTTTTCGGAAAAAGAAAAATTACGCACAAAGGTTTCATTAAAAGTCTTAGCGCACTCCCCCGAAGGAATTGCAGCACCGTCGGTGTCGGTTAGATGAACGATATTGTTATCACGAGAATTGATGGTGCGCCAAAACTTTTTAGTGTCAGTAACTAGCATAGTGGGTAATATGGTACGAAAAAAGTTCTCTTTGGCTGACCTTAGTGCCGCAACATAGTTATCATTAGCCAGTTTGTAAGCCGCCCAACGCGCATCATTACTAGAAAGTTTTGCTGATCGGTACAAGCGTTTTTTCTTGTTAGATAAGCGTTTAAGGTTACTTGTATACCATGGAGCATTACAGCTCGAAGAGATAGAGTGAACAGGAATGTATTTCTCCGTGAGATTGCTAACTTTTTTAGTAAACATGTTCCAGTTATTTTCCACAGTTCGATTATCAAAATTGTTAAAAAAAGGGTCAAGAAATTCGCCTAGCTCGTTGTTAATTGCTTCGAAATTAGCACGGTTATAGTTGCGGACAGGTTTACTTAGTTTTGTTGTTTTGGGACGCAATAAATTTAGACTAAATGTGAGTAAAGAATGATCGCTCAGACCTGGTAGATGTACGAGGTTAGAAACAAAATCAGGCATGGTTGTAAGTACTAGATCAAGAGTGTTAGCTGTACCGTTCATTATTCTTGTCGGTTCTTTGACTAACTGAGTTAGCGAAAAAAGAGAGCATAGGTCTAGGAATTCTCGAGCAAACGTAGAGAAGGGAAAAATAGTAGGATGTTCATCAGCCCATTCTATGTTCGGCATATTAAAATCACCCAACAAAAACGGGGGACGTAGGATAACGAGAAACAAGTATGTTTAACACATCGTGTAGCTCACTTACAAAACTAGACGAGTCAGTAGAGGGGCGATAACAGGCGCAAAATGACAACTTTCGGGACCCTATTTCAACAAGAGCGCATACAACTTCGAGGTTAGTGCTAACATGGATGCGCTGGGATGACAAATCTTTCGAAATACCTAACAAAACGCCACCGCCTCGCCGTATCGTTCGGTCACATCGGTAGAACAAAAAACGACTATGGTGTGGAATTTCGTGATCTTGAATGTTTGAGTGCAACCACGTTTCAGTTAGTACGATGATGTCAGCGTTACAAGTGTCAATGACAGATGTTAAAGCATCCCGTTTGTTAATAATACTCCGAACATTCGCGAAAAGCACGGATACATTACACGGCTTAGTTCCACTGCCCCTCGCGCGTCGCTATGTTAAAGCACGTGTTGGCGTTGGATGGGAGAGTACTTGGTAATCTTTTTGCTGCAGCTTTAGTTCATTTATGCTCTCAGTGAAAGGGTCGTACATGTAGTGTTTTTTGTCTTTTATTAGCTTGGTATGGTGCAGCTTGAATTGCGGTGATCCGGGTTGGCTTTTGGCAAAGGCCACGAGCTTTCCCCGAGCCTGACGCGTAGCTGGTGAAAAATCTTAGGTGACGGCGACGTTTAGTTGTTTTAATTTTGTACGAGCCGAAAGAATTTTGTCTTTGGTTTTGTAGTTCGAGAACTTAACTATAATTGGTCGGGATTTGCTTTCTTTGTAAGCACCTAAGCGATGGGCGCGCTCGATGTCGTGATCTGCTAGGTTAATAGTTGCATTAGACAGCAGTTGTGTTATACGCTGTACCGATTGTTCCCACGTTTCTTTTGCGTCTGGTAGACCGTGAAAAATTAAGTTGTTGCGTCGGGACCGATCCTCAAGTTCGTCGAGACGAGCTTGTATTGATTCGTGTTGGGTGCCCAGTGTTTCCACTGAAGCTTGGGTAGTCGTCATATCCTGCTCAAGGTGATCCACTGTTTTCGTTTTTTCCTCGAGTGTGTCTAAGCGTTTTTCGATTGAGCCAATCTTTTCCTCAATTTTTTTCTGACTCGTTTTGATTTCCTTAAGGTCGGTGGCTAGATCAGCCTGGATTTTTCATGGCTCAACGGAGCGCACCTGGATATCTTTGAGGATGTTAAAAACTACTTGCATTTGCTCTGAAGGATCTGCCGGCAAGGACTCAGGAACCAGCGAGCTGGTGGAACGAGTGTTAGGTCCTGGATTACTTTCAATCAATATTCCCAGTGTTTCCAGCTACTTTGAAAGAAGTAGAGAGGGAGGAGGAATCCATTGGCAAGGGGGGAGAGGTGCACTGAATTGCTTCTGGCGCAGCTAATACTGAATGTAGATCAATACTTCCAACGGCATTGCATCTCTATATTGGTGCTACGCGACAATACAGGCCTTTTGTAACTTTTACAAAAGGCTTTTCTGGGTCCCTTTAAAAGAACAACCGCATTTCACTCATGTGCGCTCAATGTAGGAGTGCGCATGTGTTTTCTGGGATCCCTACAGCAAAGAGCTGGTTGATACGCTCGAAAACATACAGAATAGGGCAGCGTGATTCGTATTAGGTATTTGCACTGTCAACTTAGGATGAGGGAAAGTAAAAGTAAACTTAAATGGTAAGACGGGAAAGATCATAGACGAAACCTGAGGTTGAAATTTTTTCGTAATATCTATCATTCGAAAACTGGAATAGAAGGGGAGAAGTATATCCAAGCGCATTCTACATATCCCAAAGTGGGATCGGTAGTTTGAAGCAAATTATTAACTTTCCTTTAAGGGGACGCCGCCTTGCGCGATTCATTTTATTTTAGATCAAGATGAGAGTGTAAGTATCTTCCACGTATGATTTTATCCACTGTTTATAATGACGATTTTCACCGCGCTTTGTAGAATTGTTTTGTCATTTGGTCTCATATTTGATGCTTAGTGTTATGTATCTCCCTGTTGTAATGCATGCAAGGGCAAGCAGGTATCAAATAAATAAATAAATAAATAAATAAATAAATAAATAAATAAATAAATAAATAAATAAATAAATAACTGAATAAATAAATAAATAAATAAATAAATAAATAAATAAATAAATAAATAAATAAATAAATAAATAAATAAATAAATAAATAAATAAATGAATAAATAAATAAATAAATAAATAAATAAATAAACAAACTTGCGGAGCCGCAAGTTCGCCTCCGACGGGTTGAGAACCCTCCGCATTCAAACTTGACCAATGAAATATTTATTGCTTTATTCGTTGCAGTATGCAAGGTTTGCTGTATGAATACTGCAATTGCTAAGTTATTTGTTTGAAAGAAAATATGAAACTCTTGTCTTACGCCTTTCCTTGCGTGAACACAGAGGCATACAACTGCAGCCATCTGAAGAAGGGCGTCATTCGCAACACGTCTAGAATTTTCTTAACGTAGTACGACTTTAGAGGAAAATTAAGTTCTTTCGGACTATTAAGGAGTGTGCACGTAACAAACAACATAAAACATATTGAAACTGAAAGTACTTCTTTGGTCTCTTCTAGGATCAGCCCTGTGAAAACCATCAGAAAAATTGATCGAGTAGAAAATTTCTTTTCAAGAAAAATGGGCAAATACTGGACATACTTTTCGTGTGAAGTAAATTATATTGAATGCTGCTGAGTGTTTCGTGGAGTACCGAACCGCTCCGTAAAGGCATTCGCACCGGTTTTATATACAAAAAAAAAAAAACTGGTCAAGCAGCTGCTGTAAAAATAGTTGATTTAGTCAGAGCATGAAAGTATTGTCTTAAGAGAAATTGCCTAAAAGCGGCACTTTCATCTTTGTGAAATTCAACCCACTAAAGTATGCGCCTTCCCCCCCCCCCCCCCATCCTTCCTTGTTTATTACAGGTAAGCCGCCCCACAGAAGATATCAGGACCTGTACAATACATCTATTCCAGCTCTGCAAAGAAATGACTACTTGCTGTATTCGACAGTAAAAGAGGCACAGAAATTAACGGAACGACCATTTGTGAGCACTGTTGAATAAATTAATTTTGGTGTAAACTGACGCTGATAATTAAGCCAGGCTGCGCTGAAGGCTGGACGGCTGGTGGTTGCGCGCGGGCTCACTTTGATGTGGGTGCAGTGGACCCAAAATGGTTGGTTTGTACTGCTGAACAGCGCGATTGAGTCATCTGCTTCCGCTGCATGCAGTGGTGATCCACCGGCCTCAGTACAGTTAACGTACTGTGGCTGAACTACAATTGCCGTAGCACGGCCGAATTTCCGGCAGGTTTAGTCCGGCTGGAGTCCGACGACCGCATCTCGGCTGTCCTCCGCTGGCCGTACTTCGGCCGCACACGGGTGGCTTTGGGATGGCCGGATCCCCACGGCTGGAATCTGGCCGTATGAACGTAAGCTGGACAGTAATGGGAGTACGGCCGTATACGGCCAAAAGGCCCACATTTGGACACGGGCCGAACATGGTTGCCGGAGAAAGGCCGGGCAGAAAATCACCGGCCAAAGTACACCGGCTTGAGTAAGGCCGAACAGTCCTGTGCTGCCTTGGGATACAGGGGAACTACAGACAGCGCTTACAGTATGGCCGAGGAGGCACACCACAAAACACCTGCTGTGCCACGGCATCTATGCACCTGTTGCCGCGTGCCAAAAGCTGTCGTACACCTCTTAGCACTGCGCCCGTGCAGTGCCATCACAGCGGGAAACCACGTTAGCTGTCTATCAATGTGTAGGTCCAACTACTTTAGTCAAGAGCCACGGAAGGAGTCGTGGGTGGCGCCTACAGGAGGCTGTTACGAATCAGCGCCCCGCGGTGCTTCAAGCTTCCTACATTGCTCTTGTACTTTGTGGCGGAGCCACAACTACGCGCACCTTTCCGATGGCAGCCTCTCTGTCGGTGACTCAGGCTTGCAGCGACAGCCAACAGATCACAACAAGCCGAAATATGCCTGCGAAAGGCCGGATCGCTGGCGCCTCGCTGTCTGCGGGATTCAAACTTCAGTGGCAGCAAACGCGACGTGTGGCTACATGCCCGAAGGACGCGGACACCGTTGCGAAGGCAGGGATTAAAGTCACCTGTAGGGACATCCCCCGCTGATCACACGGGGTGGCAGGCGACATGACTGGTAAGGTCACGACGGCTGGTGGTGCGGCTTGTGTTGCCCGGGCGAATTGGTCGGCTAACATCACTGCCAGCAAGCCCTCCGTGATGGCAGCACCAAACGTATGCTCGTCCCTGCAAGTTGCAGCAAGGCCTTAAAAACGCGCAACGCCTGGGTAAGTCCTTTCGTGAGTATACATAATGACTCCCAGCACTTGAGTTCGGCACTGCCTGGCTCTCCACCTGCACTGACCATCACCCCGGTTGTGGTATGTTAACTCCTGTAGTATCCAACTGCGGATTGCTTTCTGCTGCAGCTGGTCGTGGCGTGTTCGCAAATGAGCTTCAAGGTCTGGCAGTGGTGTGCAGCGCGGCACCTCCCCTCTCACTCAGACCTCGTAGGCACTGGGCACGACAGCTTCCAGCAAGTCAGCTTCCCATCCCCAATGCTATCGCCACCTGTTTCCATATGACCCAGCTAGTAACTTGCATAGACCCTGGTGTCGCATCACCTTCGGTGTTCCATGGGTGTGACCAGGATGGAATAGTGTTCCTACTCTGTGTGCGGGTGGCTGCTTCCAATGAGTGCGCCTATCGCTGCGTCACAAATGTCGAGTCGATGTGGCTTGACTGGGCCGTGCCTTGCGGACCAGGGTGGACAAACGTGGGGCTCCCGGTGCTGTTTGCTAACAGCATGGAGGAAGTACCGGTGTCCAACAGCAGTCGCCCCTCCCCCTTGCATGTGCGATGAGGGCTCTCCTAGGCTGGGTGGTGTTCATTGAAGTTTCCGTGCGCACGCGCATCCGAGCCCACATTTTCCCCTAGCTGTTGCAATGCTGTGACGTCTCAGGGGCGCTGCGGCTGGATCTACACGCTGGCCACATGGGTAGCGGTGGAGCCCAAGCGTACCGTGACAGCCGCGCAATCGACGCTCACATTTGGTCCCAACCACTGCACTGTTCAGGGCAGCCAGCACGTACGCGGCTGTTCTTGCCTTTCCCGGAGGTGGCTGCGGTGGGACCCCGGCAGCTGGGAACTGTAACTACACACGTGTATCTCCTATAGTTCCAGCACGTTTAAGGATTTTCGGAGCAAGTGGCCCGCGAAATCAGGACTGCGGCGGTACAAAGAGCAAGGTCGCTGATATCCTGCTGCTGCTGCTGCCGGCCTTGAAGTGGAGCAGTAGGGTTGTAGTGAGCCGAAGTCGCCGCTGTTGTGAGCCGCGCTGGGTCATGTGGAGGCCCATCAAGCTGGGCACCAGGGCCATCAGAACTAGGTGGTTCTGTGTGCACGCAGAGAGCTGCTTAGTCGCACCCGGGGTTACATCTGGCTGCTTGGTGGAGGGTGTGACCCTATGCAGCACGTGCCGGGTTGTCCGTCCGCTGGTGTCCCGTCGTCCTGGGGGTTATGCGGCCGGCAAAGTGTTCACCGGGTAGCATGCGTGTGGTTGGCCCGCAGGTCGTCGCTTTTCGTCTGGCTACTGACTCCCTTGGCCGCCTTCGCGTATCTCACCTCCCGCAGCTGCGCTTTGCGGATCCAGGCATAAAGGCCGAACCACATGGAGCGTTTTGGTCGCGTTTGGAGACCGTCCGCGGCGACGCGCGTTCAGCGTGCCCCTGAATACTCAGCAGCGTGTTCGGAGTGCCGGTGTCTGCGCATCACAAATTTTCCGTCCATTTTTTGGCAACTCGGCTGGATGTTGCTATCCTCAACTTACGGTCCTGCTCCTGACGCAACATGGCGGCTCTGGGAAGCGCGACAATTATGACGACCACGGCCAAATCGATAACAAAAGGTTAATTGGCGCCATTGAGTCGCGGCCAGTCCTCTGGCAATCCAAACACCGAGAACACCGAAACCAGTACAAGAAGGGGGTGGTTTGGGCAACGGTTGCGGCCGCAGTGCTGCCCGGCGCCACCGATGCAGGTAGGACTGTGAGGAGGGAAGGAAAACCCCCTCTGCAGGTTCTTGAGTAGGGTGTGTTCGGTGGCGGCTGGGGCTAGACACAGTCGCCAGTTAATCAGACGAGGGCGCTTTTAGGGGTTACGAAGAAAACATGTATTCTAGAACAAAGCACGACGCAGACATTAATACTTAGACGAGAGACTACCAGAGAGCTAACAAAAACCCAGAAGGAATAACTAGTCTACAAATGCGACATCAACAAACCCAAACTAATGTACAGAAAAACCTATAAATATAAACGCCAGAAAAGTGTCACAGAAAAGTTCATAGAGTTCACCGTGACGTGGCGTAGTACTCGGGCGTCGGTGTGTCGCGTTGCGTTGCGCTGAGAGCCGCGTCGGGAAGTCTCGCGTGCTGGGCCGTTGACGGTGCAGCTTCGTCGCTGCTCTTCCAGGAACGGTACTTGCGGGAGCGTTCGTGGCCGGAACCTGGTCACCACCAGGCGCCACGTCACAGAAGGCCGCGGGCAGTCGGCACCCGCTAGCCGCCGGTGGACGATGATCTCCAGGCCGTGGTCGTTCAGGACCGGGGCACGCCGCAGCGCATGTGCCTGCCACGGGCCAGGCTACTGGGGAATAGGACTCTAGTCAGGGGAGGCCTTTGCGTCAGGTAGATCCCTCTGAGCTTGGGTACCCGAGACCCGATGAGCTCTCGATCTGCGCCTGGACGCCGCTCTCATCGAACCGTCATCTCGGAACTCCTCCAGGGAGATCGCCGTCCTTCCTCGTTCCCGTCTTGCCTCGTCACCGCTTTGTTGTGGCCGGCTCTCATAGGCCACTCGCGTTCGCCGTCATCGGCTCGTGCGGCCTGCCACTTCTTTTTTAGCCCTGACGAAACAAGGACAATCCCTTCACGGGCATGTGTCCGCGACGTCGTCGTCGTCGTCCCCGCCGACTGAGCGCTTCACCTTCCACAAACATAGCCTCTCGATTGTTCCACTTGGCGCGTGCTCTACTGTGTCAAAAGTGAATTCAGTTTTGTACTCTTTGCTCTCGCAGTCCTCAGCTGGCAGAGAAGGTGGAAATACCTCCGCGACAAATTTCGCTGCGTGCTCAACGAGAAGCGGCGCAGCTGCAAGAGTGGCAAGGGCGCCGAGGACGACTGAGGCATGTACTACGACGACGACGACGACGACAGCAGCAACGGCAGCAACGGAAGCGGCAACTACCAGTCGTACAAACAGCTGTTGTTCTTGAAAGACGACACGACAGGGCGACAGTAGCCATTTCATAGTGCAATTTGGTGCTTGTGCAGATGCGATGTGTTCGTGCTATCCGCCCGTAGTTATTCCCTGCTCACATCACATGCTAGAGACTCGCTGAAAAGGTATTTGTCAGTGTGTTCAATAAACACGCCTTTGCCAGATTGCTCGAAAAAAAAACAAGTAACCATAAATGTTCATCTCGCAACAATTCCATCAACATCCCAAAAACGAAGGTCCTCGAAAGGTTGCAGGGTGTTTAGGTTGGGAGTGCAGCCTCCCCTTATGTCCTATGGCTGCTCAGTGGAGATTTAGTTTAAGTTTAACATTTAAGTGGACAGTTGCACATTTTAATTGTGCATTTCAACACTGCCGTGTAAGAAAGCAAGAAGCACGTTGCCAGCATAGTTCACATACGATTAAGTCCAGGCTGCCTGCGGCTCAAGCTTGGCTGTCTGACTTGTTGTTACAGATAGCAGCCATGCATGCATGCTGGTGCATCTGCATTCACAAATCCTGCCTTATTTAGAGCAGGTGCTCATTCTCGCATGATTATCGTTCTCTCTTCAATACCTCTATAAAAAGGCATGCCACTTCAAAGGTAAAGAAAAAATCATGCACCCCTCCGCCTGACGACGACGATTGTTGAACGCGATGTTTGCTCTTGATGGATTCTTTGGTTGGCTAATCCAGCACTTCGAGTATGTTACCCTCTGTATGTACGCCCCCCTTGAATACCCACGACAGCTATCGGGTGTGCACGCAGTAGGCGTAACGTTTGGGTTTGGCGTGTACGGCGCGAATCGGTACTTGCTGTTTGGATAAACGCTGGCTTCATAACGCGAGAGACCCAGGTTCCAGCCACGGGAAGCGTTTTCTTCTTCCCTTGCACCCACGATTATTCATCATCATGGTCAGAGAAAATTGGCTTGCTTGCAGGGCGTATTGGCGTAAAAGGGCATCAGCGAGGACACTAAGACTGCGCTTTAAAACGGAGATGCACAGTTTCGTCGCTCAGCCCTCCGTTTGCGACCACAACGGCCCCAAGAGGGTTCAAAGCAGCAATGGTGCCGTCTGGGACCAGCGTGCCACTTGTGATATGCTCCTTACTCCTTCACATTTTGGCAAAACATTCGCGCTGATTTTGTAGAGCCAAAGAGATAAATTTAAAAGAAATATATAGCCAAAGTTGTCACCGTGTAGCGAGGCGCTAAAATTACGTCGTGGTGAGCACGACTACACAACTCAATCATGTGCTGAAACGTGGAGCAGTCAGTGAAAAGAGTGAAAGCCGCGAACTGCTCAAACTCGCGCTGCGCTCCCGGTCATTCTCATGGTTCGGTGACTAATCCTGCACTTCCGTGAACACCGGAGGTGCCCAAACTACGAACCTCCGCAGGCAGCTTCGGCCGTGCATTGTAGGAGGCCTAATCTATGAAAACGTGCCGAGGTGAGGAAATGTATGGGTGGCAGGATTTCGACCAGTGGGCCATCCAATGCAATACCCGCCAGAGTGTCTGCCGATTCGTTAAATCAGATGCCAGCGTGTCCGGGCACCCACACCGAACTAACTTCACGTATAATGACGTAGGCAATAAATCAGTAAGGGCTCGACGTACAGAGGAGATGTGTTGAGGGACGAAACAGCAGTGCAAACTGAGAGAAAGTCAGTAATCACTATTACATGTTATTCAGCATAGTCTAGCTTTCGAAGGGCTATGATAATTGCCAACTATTCTGCTTGAAAAGAACTAGTGAAATCAGGTAGTTGGAGGGAAAAGGCCCAACCTAAATGTCTTATCCTTAGATGTAGCTTTCGATGAAATTTTCCACAGGAATGCTAAATTGCTACAGACGAATCTCTTTCCCCGCCTTTTGCAGGATAACCTTACAGATTTCCCCTGTCATGTCATTTTTTCGCCTCCGACCGGAATGATAAGGCAGGCGTGGGTATTTTTTCTCTTGATTTAGGTTGGGCCTTTTCCCTCCGACTACCTGATTTCACTAGTTCTTTTCATGCAGAATACTTGGCAATTATCACAGCCCTTCGAAAATTAGATTCTGCTAAACATCATGCAATAGTGATTACTGACTCTCTCTCAGTTTGCACTGCCCTTTCGTCCCCAAACACATCTCCTCTACGTCGAGCCCTTAATTATTTATTGGCTACATCATTATACCAGAAGTTAGTTCGGTGTGGGCGTATGGATACGCTGGCATCTGGATTAACCAATCGGCAGGCACTCTGGCGGGTCTTGCATTGGATCGCCCAGCTAGACCACTGCACGGACCCGGGCCGGCCCGAAAGCCGGGCCCGACCTGCCCCGCGGGCCGGGCCGGGCCGCCCGTAGTTGAGTTTCGGGGGGCCCGGGCCGGGGCCGGGATCAATGCCGTGGGCCCGGGCAACAACCTCCCGGGCCGGAATCGCGCTTGAATTCATAGGCCCGGCCGTTAATAGTTCCGACGTGAAGTGTAGAGAAGAGCATTATAATGAATATTCCGAGTCTATTTTTAAGAGCATCTTGATGTTAGTCTTACGCATTGTTTTAAAAACGCGTTTTGCTAGGTCTGGTAGTCACTATACTGCAACGTTATAGACATTTCATGTACTGCATGAATATCCCATATTTTGGCGTAGAACATACCAAGATACGATTACAAGGAATGTCCTAGCGGGAAAGGAATACTGACAACCTGTCGTTGTGCACCTATGTCTATGTAGACGTTTGTTTCAGATGTCGCACGAATCGAAATGCGGCTGCCGTGGCCGGCCGGGAATCAAACTCGCGTGCTAGAGAAACACCACCGCTTAACAACTTCTGCAGGTAAAATATTTCAACGCAGGTACATACTCGTGGATTCAAATCCGGAGCAAAAAAAAGACCAATACCAACTTCTGGCCGAGACAACCACGTGAAGTTGTCAAAAGTCTGGTCATCAAAGGTGGTGGTTGCTCTCGTGTAAGAATACGAGCTATTATTAGACCAATGTTGCGTGAACTGAGAAGGTTAAGCTAAACGACGTGCACTTTTAAACCCTTATTTTTTGCGAAACTTGATGCTCCGTCTGATTGCCCGCTACGAAGACACTCAACCAAATATAATAAAGAATTTTTGTTCAGTGTCTAATACCGGGCCTGGTCACACACTCGCGAGCCCTTCATAGGCTCACAAATAAATGACCGGGCCCGGCCCAAGCCTGGACTTGAGCAACACCCTCTGGACTATCTAAGGCCTCTCCACATCCTCCTCTCCTTTGTGGCTACATCATCACACTACGACGGGCCGGCTGTCGGCGTTTTCATCAAGGAGCGGCCGTCGTGCCCGCACCCGCTCCAACCATGGAGGAAATAAAAGCTAAGGAGAGGCCCCCAGCTATCCCCGCGCATTGGCAAAAGTGTGGAGGAAGTCACGTGTTTTCGGCGGCCATTGGAAGTCGCGTTAGCAACGGCGTCCTAGCAACAGCCCGCCCGCCGCTCGCCAGTCATGGAGGAAAGGCAGCGCCTGCCTTGTCGTCCGATTGCGAAGATTGCTGCTTCGCTTTGCTGCGCTGGGGTCTTGCGGAACTCCAAAAGGATGCTGCGAGTTGCGACAGCTGCGCCGATGTGAATATGTCATTTAATTTCTACTTTGCAAGTGCACCTTGTACCGCGTCAAGCTTTTGCTCCGGTCGCGATCACGACGCGCCTATTGAAGTGCAGATATCATGAACGCGCCGTCACGTCGTACGCGCGGACACCCGTCAGGTAGATTTTCGGGAAGTGATACAGGGTGTGCAGTACGTAGGCGACTTGCAACCGAACGATTCGCAACTCAATTTTTTGGTTATCGCCGCTGCAATATATAGTTTGCTAGGCCGGCAATGCGCGGCAGTGCTTTTGCAACTGTTACAAGGTAGATTCCCAGTTGATATAATTCCATCGTCCTATTACCTTAGTAGGTGTCCGTCTGTTGACTGGAAGAGTGCTGGATCTGGAATCTGGATCTTTTTGTGGTCTCGCTCTGGATTTCGCTTTTCAACGCTTCATACTGCGAGGTTAGTGTATCAACGTTTTCAACTGATATCACCTTGAATTTATTGACACTGAGACAAGTTGAAACTTGGCGAAAAAAAGTTTATTGACGCCACCCACCCTCTCATTTTTTTTACTCAATAAAACGTTTTGCCTCCTCCTCCTCCTCCTCCTCCTCTTCCTCCTCCTCCTCTTTCGCAAAAAATTCTATCGAAGGCACGCGAACAACGGTAAAAACATTCCACAATTTTTTAGCGTGAAATCTGCATGAAGTACTGCTTACCTATATATAGAACGGCCGTTTAATCGGCTAGTCATCTCTGGGATTGCCAGTGAAACTGCAACGCAAACTTGGGCACTTTCCAGTCCGGTAGCCGCACGGCGTTCGCCCACTGTTTGCGGCGTTCTCCATCGCTTGGGAACCTATAAACGGCGGCGATTGCAAACAAAGGATGAATGCACACCAATGTACAGCAATACTTGTCAGCGGAATGATGCACTAACCGGTGGAAAGTGACGCCCAATTCCTTGGGTACCGATCGCGACTTGCAGCCTGGCACCGAGCATTGCGGCATTGTTAGAGCGAGCCGCTGCGCAAACCTGCTGCGGCCACACTGAAGACGTGTAACAGTGTAACCGCGTGTTTAGGTTCACGGTCACGCGCTGCAAAACGGCCTTCTACCTGCCTATCAGCTGATTTCCGCCGGCTCGGCGCTGGCAGATGCAGACGACAAGAGAGGCGATACAGGACGGAGGAGGCGGAGAAGGTGCACCGAGAGAGAGAGGCAAAAAGAGTCCGCCAATGACATGGAGGGCCAATGGTCCGCCATTCGACTTACAGAAATGGCGTTTCCGGCTGCGCTGGGTGTGACGTCAGGGCCTCTCCTAAGCTTTTCTTTCCTCCATGGCTCCAACCATGGAGGAAGAAAAAGTTAGGAGACGGCGCTACCGGAGAAACGTGAAGCCTATACATAAAAAGTAAAATCGAAGTCGGCCCAGGCGTCACTGCACCACGTGACCCAATCGCGCCGCCGTCGCGAGCTCTTCAATTTCGTCTGCTCGAAACTACTCTGCTGCCCGTTGTCGCGAAGCCTGATATATGTTGGTTTTTTCCCCGCGGCTTTTGTCTCTCACACATACGCGGCACTCCTGCCCGCACGCGGGCATGAGATCACCGAGCAGACAAATGCAGGAAGGACGGGGAAAAGCTACCGTCAACCAAACACGAGAGAAGCGCCGGAGTCAGAGACCGCCGCTGCCGCCGCCGCCGCCGGCCCACCCGACCATCGAGGTCACGTGCTGGGCCGACTTCGGCGGCTTGAGAAAGAGAAACGGCGGACGGAGCCGCTTCAACGGAGCTGGGCTTGCGAAGGCTAGCTGCGTGACGTCATGCCGTCTCCTAACTTTTTCTTCCTCCATGGCTCCAACCAATCTCAATGACCTTGGCGCTTCTGCGCATGCGCGGTTAGGTACAAGCCGAAGTATCGAATTTAGGAATATATTTTGATATTGGTATCACTTCTTTACGGCAAGAGGAAAAATATTATTTTGTAAAAATTCATGCTTTTTGTTGAACAGCGTGTTTTGTAAGGTATAATGCTTTTTGTACGTGATTTTGTTTTCCACTTCTCATCTTCCCACCCAGTGCTCGCCTGGAAAATGCGTTCGCACTGCGGTAAACATCAGTTGCTCCTTCGTTTTTTGAAATCGCGTGGGGTTGCGTGTTTTTATCGTTCTCTGTGTCTTTTTCGTGCAGCGTGTGTCGCGAAACTGTCAATGCTGTGTCAGAAGTGAGCACCAGTACAGTAATGACAACGTGAGTGCGCCGGTGCCTGGAGGTGTGTGTGAAGTTTGCAGGCTGTTATAATGCCTGGTCATTGCTGCGTAGCGCGGTGTCGCGGGAACTATGATGGTGGTGAACGTGTACGTGTATTCACCTTCCCTTCGGAACCAGCAAGAAGAGCTCAGTGGATTAAAGCTATCCACCGTGCGGACTTCACTTCAGGAAAGCGGTCGGTGCTAAGGAAAACATTCCTTTAACTGTCGTTGTTACGCCTTCCTCAGTTGCATAGAAAACGCTGCGGGCATCATGTTGCGAGATAAATGCTGCCTCTTTTGGACCGCCTACATATGTTAAGTCGTAGCGAAATAGTATTGCTCGCGTTCAGTTCGCACGAAATTTATACGAAATTCTCCTCGTTTTACTGCCGCGCGGCTGATATCGCGTTTTTAAACTTCAGGTTCCTGAGCTTTTATTGTATTTGTTTTTTATCGCAGGTCTGCGATCGCCACTTTAAACCATCCGACATGGTAAATACAACAAGTTACACGGATACAACGACGGGCAAAGTAATTGAAGTACCACTGAAGTTCGTACGGCTACGGCCTGATGCAGTTCCAAGCATACTTCCCGACTGTCCGGCGTATCTTTCTGCCCCAAATGCAAACACGTCTGGGGAGGCCCCAGATGAGAATAGGACGCGCCGAGAGGCAGCTGTGTTACAAGATGCCATCAGCAAGTCGATTGAGACACACCAGGCGGAAGAAGACAAAAACAAAATTGATAACTTTCAGGCATTCTTACAGTGCCTACCCTGTATCAAGGTTTCCGCATTCTGGACGGTTATTTCACGGCATGACCGTATACTCTTCCTCAGTCTGTCGATGGTGCCCCAGCAATCAGAAAGTCAGTTAAAGTCACCGAAGACCTCTCTCTCAAGCTGTATTTTGAAGATGTCGAGGTCACCATGCTGGATGGCACAGTCATTCCAAAAAGTGTGAATGACGTTCGGGGCCTGACACGTTTCCTGAATGCTGTTGAGACTCTTGATAAGCTTTTTGCCTTCCGCAAACCCGAAGACAAGACAGGTGGCATATTGAAACTAGTGCTATCTCTTCTCGAAGATTCAACAAATCCAGAAGTGGAAGACGAGGAGCGGCAAGATAACTTGACTTTTTTGAAGGAACAAGTGTTTCTCCTTTTGAGCAAGTCACCCCGCTACTCTTCAGAGCTCTTGTTTTTTTCAAGCCTCTTATTTACCATCTCTCTTCATGCCTATAGATACTTGCGGAACTATGGAGGTCTCACATTGCCGCATGAGTCCACGATCAGACGTGTCTGCAATTCACATATGGTTAATCCAGCAGCTGAGCAGCACGATGCTTCTTTCCTGCTCTGTGAAGAAGCTCGGGGGTGCACTGAAGGACCATGAGAAGTGTGTGGTTCTCATGATGGATGAAATCCATCTACAGGCATATTTTGATTATAAGGGTGGCACGATTGTCGGCACTGCCAGCAACACTTCTAATGCAGCAAAGACAGCTCATGTCTGTATGATTCAAAGCCTCCTTTCGTTGCAAAAACCTGTTGTTCACATTTTGCCAGTTGAACAAATCAATGCCCACCAGCTGAACACTGTGCTCCACAGCATCATCAATGAGCTTGAAAAGGCTGGACTTCGCCTCATTGCAGTTACCACAGATAACAATTCAATCAACCGCAAAACAGTGTCTCACTTTGGATCGTCATCAGAACTAAGCAGCTCCTATCCTCGCCCGTCAGATCCCACTCATCCGCTTTTTTTGTTATTGACCCTGTTCACCTGTAAATGTATTCGGAACAATTGGATCAACCACAAGAACTATGGAACCTGCATGTTTTTTCCTTCACTTAAGGATTTGAACTCTGACCAGAAAATTATCACTGCTTCATTCAAGACCCTCCGTGAACTCCACTCAAAGGAAGATCAACTTATCAAGGCTGCTCCAACACTGTCAGTAAAGGCCCTCAACCCATCCAACATGGAGAGGCAGAAGGTTAAGCTTGCGCTGAAGGTGTTCAACCTATCAACCATCGCTGCCCTAGAAACATGCGGACAACGCTATGCACTGCAGCATGCAGCTGGAACAGTGGAATTTTTAAAGATTGTCGAAACCTGATGGAGGATCATTAATGTGAAGTCACCTAGCAAAGGACGCCGGCTTCATGATGATCTGCAGACTCCCATCGCTGAAAAATTGTGTCCGCAACTTGAATTCCTTCAAACCATCATGCAGTGGCTTGACCTCTGAGAAGGTTTGAAGTTTGACAATGGCATTTTCACTCGGGAGACTCACAGTGCCTTGCGCCTCACTACAGAAACATTGGTCAAGATCATCAGCTATTGCCTTGAAGACCTTAGATTTGACTACGTTCTCCTTGGGAAATTCCAAACGGACTGAAGATTTGGGAAGTATAGGCAGCTTTCCGGGTCGCAGTACCATGTCTCTATCAGGAAAGTGTTTGAATCCGAACGCAAGCTGCGGCTGCAAAGAGCCCTGGAGCTTCCGGACATGGATGCAGGATCACCTGCAGTCAGCTTTGATGAGGCCATCCTGCAGAACTTCAGCATTGAAGTAAATGACAAGGACTTTGAAATGAAAGCAGACAATCTTCCAGCTATAACATATCTGCCCGGATACTGTGCCCACGCGGCACTTAAGAAACTTGCATGCACTGCGTGTCGAGTAAATTTGGTAGAAGATGAAGAGATCACAATTGAAAATGCAGAGATTATAGCAAACATGAATCGCGGAGGGCTCAAGTTCCCCCAGCCTCCAGTTGTGAATGCTGTAATGACTGCTGAAATTGTCCTGGACAAGTTGCGAAGTGAAAAGTATCGTGTGCAGTTCCATTCTCTGCCAAACCAAAGGCAAGCCCTTTTCACACTGGCCACCAACCTAATAAAAGACGGTGACAGTTTTGAAGAATGTGAAAGTGGCCATAGCCCTCATTTGGTTATGCATCACATTCTTAGCACAGCAGCAAACATTCTCGTAAAAAACTATTGCAAAAATAGGAACGACAGTCTTGTACAAGCGAAAGTTGCTCAAAAGCGTAAGCTTAGCACTTTGAAATCGTGATGTTTTGATGTTTTGTATTGATTGTTTTGACTTTTTGTGTGAAACACCTGTAAATGTTTTCTGAATACTTGTACTCTGTAATAAACATTCTTTCTAAGTAACACAGCCTGCTTAATTATTATCAAATCGAAAGGCAACTGCTCAATTTAGATGCTACGCATAGAGCTGTAACCTATTATAAGAGCCATAACTTCGGGAATGTTTTTTCTTGTGTGGAGGTAGTCTAAGAGCATGGTTGAAAGAGCATACAAGTAGTAGCCAGATTCCTGGTAACGAGTCCGCGGTCGCTGATAGACCACAGGGTTAAATTTCTGACTGGCAATAATTACTGAGTATGCAACAGGCAATGAGCTATTCGTAAAAAAAGCAAAAAAAGAAAAAACACCCCCCTCGCGAGGGGCACGATCAAATGCAGAGCATTTCCGCGGGGGGGCGCGCCTGCAAGTCGTATGGATTACGTATTGGTTGTTGTAATTGTTGTCTTCCAGCGTAGACATTGTCGATGAAGTTGCTGGTGAAACGTGAAACGTGCCGTGAACCCCCTGCCGCGGCTATGACGCATCGTGGAGCGGCTATGACGCAACGTGGCGCGGCTATGACGCAACACAATCCCACACAATCCACTTTAATCCAATCCAATCCAAATTCAAACCAATCCAAGCCAAGCCAAGCCAATCCAAGCCAATCCAATCGAATCCAATCCAATGCCCCTCGCGAGAGAGTGTTATAGCGCCAAAATCGCGCCACCACACGAACGCGTGATGTTGACGTCACGATCACGCCACAGATGTTAGCGACCGGAGCACGCGCGAACGACATATGTGGTTTAAGCGCGAACCGACCGCGGCGAGAGAGCGCCATGCGAGCGCCCCCACCTGTTCTTGCGCGCGTACCGACTGTTGATCAGCGCGAACCCAACGCGGCGAGAGAGGGTGTTGCGCACGTCCCCACCTGTTGTGCGCCCGAACCGAACGCGGCGAGAGAGGGCGTTGCGAGCGGAGAGAAGGCGAGGAGGATGCGGGGGAGAGGGCGCACCTGTGGCCGACGGTTGAATGAGTCAAGGATATAAGGCGTGTTCGTAACCTTCCATTCTGTGTCGGCTTTGTGGTGCAGTGGGTAGATTACCATGTACCTTGTGTTCCGCCCGCAGAGTCGTTGGTTCGAAACCTGGCGCCGGTAAGTATTATTTTTTTATATAGTGTAGGGGGAGCGATGCGGACTACGGACGCCAACGCGGGTGACATCGTGAGTTACTGTAATGCTCTGCATTTAAAAAAGGTTTGAGCTCCGCGGCCGACAAGTCAGAGACGCGCACAAACTTCGCAAGCAGCAGATCAGGCTGGCGCACGCACCCCGCGGTAAAACACGTCCATAAAATAGAGGCACATGGATAGATGCACACAAAATAGAGGCACACAAAAAAAAAACTCGCGCCAATCCACCCCGTGAATGGGGTTGGAAAGCAAAGCTGTAAACGGCACCCATAACAATTACCCATGCGACGTCACTTAAATTCACTCACATCGCTCTACAAATAGCAAAACCAGAGAGAAGTGAAATGCGCTTAATCACAACATTTATTACTTCAAAGAGATATTCTTGTTAAGTTTAAATCAATGCATGAAACATGAACGGTGTTTGGTTGAGGTGTATTGGTGTATTACAAGCGTGGAAACTTTTTTTATAAAATTAAAGTAAGCTCCAACACGGTGTTAGACGATCTGTCTTCTCTGTCTCTGCGCGGCGGACGGAGGCGACGAGATTTGCGGCAGAGAAGGAGGAGAAGGAAGAAATACTTCTGTTCAGATTTCTGAACGGCCCAGAGTGGAGCCCTGGGGAGTGATTCCTTCTTCTGTGGGGCCCATATGCAGTCCGCGCGGCCTGTGTTCTGACCACCCGCTGAAACTGGGTAGGTAGAGAGGGCCTGGACAGCAGCATCTCCCATTGCTGTTGTTGGGTAGTTGACGGAAAGAGAGGATGGTGCTCACTGCTAAAGACGCACACCCCGATTACAGTGCGGAGTGTTCCTACTTCTGAGAAAAATTTACATTCAGCGATTCAGCGTCATAGCGATTCGGTAACATTAAGTAAAGACGCGTAGGCTGGGGGAAGGAGCCCGGATTGTAAGAGGCGTAGGGTAGTTGTTCTCTGGAAAGGTCAGGGTAAGGCGAAGGTACGGTCTGTGTCAGAACGCGGTAATGCTGGGTTATCTCCCTGAACGTTACAAGCGCGTGACTGTCCTCGTGCAGCTCCATAGCACGGGAGGTAAATCGCAGGCTTGTTGGGTGGGCGTATTTGTTGCCCTTCATTGAAGCGTGAGGGGGTGTCGAGTCGAGCTTAATGGAACCGTTTGGGGGTGGTTTTTAGAACGCGCAGTGCAGGTCAGGACACGCAACCCTACTGGTAATTCCAGTAGGCTTGCTGGGAATCTATGACTACCTCCGAACCCGTGGTTGAGGGAGAGCCAAGGTGACGGCTACCTCTTCTGCTCTCGTCATTTCTTGGGTCCTAAGCGAGGTACACGCAAGGAGGCTGGTTCGGGAGGTAGCCACGATGATAGCGTATTGGAGCCCTTGATGTTTGGAGGCGTCTGTATAGATAACTGCGTGATCCCCACCGAAAGTGGTGTTTTGCGCTTGAGCCCGTGCTTTTTGGTGACCCTCGTCATGTAATGGGTTCATATTTGTAAGCAAAGGGAACATCGTTAGTTTTAGTCGCCAAGAGTCTGGGAGTACGTCAAGCGTAGTGACATTCTGGGCTGTCCAGCCAATTTGGTGAAGCATGCGGTTACCCATCACAGTTCTGAGTCGGACCTTCTGGTGAGAAAGATGGCCTTCTATCAGCTCTTCCACCGTGTTGTGGAGCCCCGTGGTAAGCAGCCTCTGTGTGGACGCGCTCATGAGAAGACCAATGGCCTGCTCAACCGTCTTGCTAATTATTATATAAGGCATCTCTATGTCTTCTTTGTCGAGAAGAAGAAATGGGGTTGACGTAAGTAACTCTCGAGAGGACAGAAGCTTCAATTATTCGAAAGGTACTGGATTTCTTTAGGCCTTGCTTCTTGGTGGCAACTCGCCAGATCATGTGATCATGTTTTATAATGCTGTTTTTGAGGCGCTGCAAGGAGACGTCACTCTTGTCGTTAGCCTCGAGTTATAGGCCCCGGATCTTGATGCTGGGGCTTGGAGTGATGGCCTGGGCATCAAGGAGTATTTGAATGTATTCCTTGGTTTGGCATGAGGGTGGACGACAAGGAGCTGTGATTGTTTACGTGAACACTGGAGGCCACAGTCTTTAGCACATTGGTGTACTAGAAGTGAAATTCCATGCATCGGTGTGAGCTAACTCTTAGCACATGAACAAGGTGCGCACAGGGCCGCTAGACGGGCGCGAGTGGTCGCGTGACGCTTTTACGTGAAATTCAGCAAAAACGCAGGGGGTAAACCCGTAGATGTGCTTGATGAGTACACCACCTGTCTTACCAGTCTTCGCGTGGGCTCGTAGCTAAATCGGTAAGACAACGGGCTCTCGCTTTGTTAGTCTAATAGTTCCGGGTTCAATTCCCGGCGGTGCCAGTAATTTCTTTTATTTGTTCGCTGGAGTTTTCTGGTGACACCAACGGTCGCGAAAGGACCCTTGGGGGGTAGAGGTAAAAAGCTTTGCTTTAAAACAAGCCGAGAAAACAGGCACATGCACAAAGCACAAGCCGTGGACCCCACAGAAAAGTATGAGGTCATCTCGTAGACACCACGAGCGTCCGTCCGCGCAAGAAATGTAAACGTTCGGTTACGCTGCCTCCGTGAGGCACTGATACGCACACACACCAAAAAAGTCAAAAACAGTCTGCCGCGGTAACACAATAGTTCATCGTAGCGCACCAGATCGGAGGTGGGCGATGTGCAGTCCAGTTGTTGCGCGGCCGAACACAGTTGCACCGCGCCATCCCCCACCCTCCACCCCGCCGCAAGCACCGCTGTCCGAATGACCGTTATGCATTCAGTTAAGGTGAGCGCATTAGCTTCGCAGTTACGGAGTGAGGGGGTGAAGACGTCAGTAGCTGAGGTTTTCGGAGTCCTAGGTGCCGTAGAGCCAAAACTCCGATTTGAACAAACAGCGGATTGCCCAAACGGGCTCCACCATATTAATTAGCTGCTTCTTTCTTGAGTAGGAACGCCCTACGCCCGACTGAAACTGATGCTCCCCTTTGTCGCGTGCGTATTGGTCGGGGGCATGTTTACGCGGGCCTCTGCGCGACAGTCCTCCACTTGCCGTGAAGCTAGGTGCGTCGCCCTGACCCAGCTTGATCAACTGGGGCTTCTTCGACGGCGGCAATCTATCCGACAGGGTTGCTACTAGCTTTACCCTTTTCCCGCCAAAATGGTGGGAAGTGCTCTTACCGGCAACGTGGCCAGTCGAGCGTTGCCTTCGCCCACGCGTCGTTTCCGACGAAAGGGCCGTCTTCTTAGCGCGGCGTCTCGGCATGGGAGACCCCCAACGGCACCTGGCGCTCGGCCGCGTGGCCGTAAGAATACGGTCAGCCTGCAGGGCGACCGGCGGTGCTACCGGCTGCCTTGATCCGAGCGTATAAAACTCGCCCTCGACCGGCGGTTCACCAGCAGCACCCCTCGTTG
The DNA here is from genome assembly GCF_048455015.1 of Haemaphysalis longicornis. NCBI lineage: Eukaryota > Metazoa > Arthropoda > Arachnida > Ixodida > Ixodidae > Haemaphysalis > Haemaphysalis longicornis. The sequence continues at coordinate 51,131,910 of NW_027526203.1, forward strand.
GGTCAGCCAACTCACATACGTTCGACTAGTAGTTGCCGGTGCCCTCTTGCGGCACACCAGCCGCCGGTGTGCCCACCCAATTCACGACTCCGGGCGAGTGGTACGGGCTCGAGCTTTGCGGAAGGCGTGACGGGCTCGCGCGTCACTGCCAGTGGCGTTGCCTCTATCGCCAGCTCTACAAATCCACCCGCCTCGGCTTCGCACTCAACTGCTGCGCCACCCGTGTCGCCCCCGGCCGGGTCTGCCTGCTCAAAGGCATTCGCGTCGCGCTCGCACGCTCTTACCAGAAGTTCGGGACTAACCGGCGATATTCGCAGGGCACATGGGCACGGAGTCGACGATGACAGGAGATGTCTCTGCATCGCAGGAAACATCCTCGGACGATCCCCAGTTGCGCGAGCCTACCTGATGCTCGAGCGCCACTTCTCTCCGGTGGGCTTGCAAACGCGCCCTTGCGACTTCAACCTCATTCCTAGCAGCTTGAAGTTTTCTCTCCCACTCCCCTTTACAGAGCTCCAAACTAGACATCGCTCTAGATTTAGCTGACCTCGCGCGGAAAAATAACAACCATCGGACAGCAGTAGTCGCGTGCGGGTGAAAAGGGGAAGGGGACTCACTTTTCTGTTGTTATGGCCCGGTGGGCAGGCTGTGTCTCACAAACGGCGCTCGCGACGCACCGCCGTTGAGCTGGTACCGATCGAGACGCTTCCCTTCACTGTATCCTCACACTCCTCGGTGAGACTTGGAGGCTGTCTTCGTGAGCTCGAACTGCAGGCTCGAGCTGTAGGTGTGCTCCACGGGAAGGAAAGGTCAGGTTGGTTGGTTGGTTGGTTGGTTTGTACCAAAAATCAATCGCGCGTACCCACTCTGGGGGATTGGCCAAGTCAGATTGGGTAAACTGGTTAAGAATTCAAAATTAGGGTAAAATAGAGCTGTGGAGAATGTGAGGACTCGCTCTTTGAACGGTGGTCCGCTCGTTCTCGTTGTCCTCGTACAGGCGTGCGGTGATTCCTGTTCTGCCTACTGCGCCAGTCAATTTCAGGTCTTCTCCGAATCCAGGAATGCACCGCGGTGACTCGTGTCGCCGTGAGGGACGAGGCACACTCAAATGTCAAAGTTATGTACAGTTTATGTACAGGAATATTTTCAAGGCATATACAAGGGAGCAGGCTAGCCCGCAGTGGGGCTTAGAAGCTTGCCGGGGTCTAGCCGGCGCAGGCCGGACTCTCCCCACGACCTGCGACAAGTTCAGAGCAAAAAGACCCCTTTCCTCTCGCCGGGCTCGACATAAATACCCCAGGTGCAGGAAGTGGAAAGGTTAAATAAAACGATAAACGGCAAGGCATGCATTGCACGTCACCCAGCCAAGGTGGTGAAAGCACGCCGCCAACGCCGCGTCCTTTTGTCCCAGTGCGGGCGCCGTCTAGGCAGCGCTTACGCGGTGGCCCCTGCATCTGGCGGCCAAATTGCCAGCGGCCCCCTTTGGAGGATAACGATTTCCCCAATACGCGTCGCGACGGGTGCACGCAGTGCGGCGACGTCTGCACTCAGACCCCGCCAAAGGGGTTTGTCCATGCGCCGCTCTGCCAGTTCCCACGCGCAGCTTACGTACAGGTGACCTTAGGCGGCGGCCCGTCGTCGGATTTGCGCCGGGGGAAGAAGGGGGTGCTGCGGTACATTGACGCCCCGCGCTCGAACCTTACACTGCCCAAATTCAGGTGAATATACAACCGCATTAGACGAGTGAACATGTATCACTCCTATAGGACGCCGCCAGACTTTTATGCCGCAACTCGCGATTTAAGCGTCATTTCAAGCTTCACAGCCGATCCAAAGGGTGTTAAGATCGGCCGACACGGGCCTGGGAAAAATTCCGTGCAAGCTCTGTCCCTAGTTGTACGTGAATGAGTCACCCACAAGCACCGAGGCGGCACGAACCACTGGCGCCAAAGCGACGGCGGCGGTATCAATTCGCAGTCTACCCTCGGTTCAGCGGACGCAGCGGGCCGCTTCCTTCCTCCATACCCGAACGATAAAATGGCCGACCGAAAGGCAACTGCGGTTTTCAAGTGGCCAAGATCTTCGGTTTCCGTCCGTCGGTGGAAGGTAGAGGTCACTCATCGTCACATGCTAGGAGACGAGTTGAGATATCGTTCTCACGGGGCCTCCAAAATGAAGACTTGCGCGTGTAGTGGTGCAACTCCGGCACGATAGACAACATGGTTCGATGACGTGGACATTCCCTCTTCCCATCGACCGAGTGGCCCGCGGGCATCAGCCCTTGTTCATGTCGCGGCCGCTGCATCATGTCGTCAACTGCCCACCTGACTTGACAACTTCGGCGGAGCTAAATTCCCTCGCCAGGGATTTAGGCACTGAGAGCTATTTAACCGACTGTATGTGCGTTACTCATGTACTCCTGCCTCGACTGTCAGCATGTAAAAGAAATCTGCTGTACAGCTCCCTCCGCCTCTCAAGTCCGACACCGTGCCGAGCCGGAAGGAGTCAAGCAACCAAAGGGCCTCTCATCTCTAACAAGGGGAAGAAGCGGCACAAGGAAACCATTGTTTTGTTCGTGGCGTTTTATTGTCAGGACGGAGTAAAAACGGAGAAGGAAAAGCAGCAAAGCGCTCAGGGGGCATCGCGGATCTTCTCCCGCAGCGACTGGTTCTCCAGCTTCAGCTGCACCAGCTGCTCCTTGAGGCGCCTCAAGGCCCGGTTCCGGTTCTCCTCCACCAGCCGGGTGTTGCGCAAGTGCAGCTTCCAGGCGGAGCGCAGCTGCGCCACGACCGCCCACATGTCGCCCACCTTGAGCGACAGGATGGTGCCGAGCACGTCCCGCAGTTCCTTGGGGTAGAGCTGCTCGACCAGATCAGCGGTGGCCTGCTCGCCGCTGCCGCCGCCGGCCGCGAGCACGGGCCCGCTAAGCTCCAGGAATCCTGGCAGGCCCAGCTGCTCCAGCATCTGGTCCAGCCACGCGTGCACGCCGCGCACGTCGGCCTCTCCCTGCGGCACCTGGTACGACGAGGCGCCCTCGCCCGGGCGCTGCTGGCCCTCGAAGCCGCTGCTGCGCTCGTTGTCCATTGGCGGCCAGATGGTTCTGAAGTCTGCGTTCGGCACGGCTCCTTCCAGCGTCTCCACGCAGCGCCTCGGCCCAGGAGAATGAGCACGCGCGTCTCTGCTTTCTCGTCGTCATGTAGCTGCTGATGGGGCGCAAATTCCGTGTGTTCGATGCGCTGGTTAAAAATGCCAGCTGGCCGGGATTCAAGCGCCATGACACGTTCCGCCATCTCCATTTCGTAATTATCGCTCGCATTCCAGGATTTCTCGTTTCCTGCGTGCGAGCCACAAAATTACCATAACCACGGCGCCTAGTAGCACAGACCCACAGAGGCATATTGGCCAACGCTTACCTCTGACATTTCCCGTTTCCTGCTTGCTTAGGAGGCCTAGGACGGACAAGGAGGCACGTGGAGGCTGACGGATATGTGACGTCAACACAGCCTCATCGGATGGTCCGGCTTGACGGCGCATACACACGTGCGGAGCGACTAGCAGAGCGCGGAGGAAGCGGGGCGGCTACCGAGGGGCACACATCGAGACAGCCTAGACAGAGTGAACTAGAATATGGGGAGTATAGGCAAGTATACGCCTCGAGCGCGGCCTGTAGGGGCGCCACTGAAATCCCCCGTGCGGCCCGTTTAGAAAGCAGCTGCGGGAGCCTCCGGCCGGCTCTCCCCTGTCGTCGTTACCTTTGGGGCTCGTTCAAGACTGCGATTTACCGTTTGTACGCGTTCGAAATACAGAATAATGTGGAGCAGGCACTCTGTTTGCAAGCGTGTTGTGTTTAGGAGAGTATAATCGTTTATGACGTGATCTAGGTGTGGTACATTCGGTGTGTATGAGCGCCAGGTGTGTGTCACAGGCCGGCGTCCCGAAGCCGGCATATGCATGCAGCTGATTGCAATTCCGCTGCCCTGAAATTTAGTGCAAGTGTCTTCAGAAGCAGTGTTTCCTCCGATGGTCATGTTGCGGCCATACACTATGATATAAACCGGCTTTGTGCGCTTACATAATCTAGCGGAGCACTCATACCTGACAGCAAGCAAGTTACGCTTGTCAATATCACATATGAGATATTGATCACTGCCCTGGACAAGCCAATGCGGCATAAATTTCGCAAAGATTCTACAAAACAAGCACGATGAATAATGCAAAATTATACTCGGGAGTCGGCACACGACGACAAATTTAATGCTAGGTCGTCTTGTCGCGAGGTGAGTGCTCGCAAAGATTCACGTGTTACATTTATCATCCACGAGAACCGCGGAGACCTGCTTATAGAGTAATCCTCGTCCGCGACCCAACTCTCCTTCGAAACACCGTCATATGGCACGGGGAGACTGCAAAATCTAGCATAAACCGAAAGCTGAAGGCCTCATCAGATACCACGCGCTTCCAACGAGATTGACCCCGCACGGGGCACCTTGAGCAATCTTGGTGACGGTACTGGCGATACCGCGGACCCCGAGCCCCCAAACATAAGCTGGATCCAACCGTGGTGATGTGTTTTTAAGGTGAAGGGTAGAAACCTCTAACGGTGGCCGTCGGAGCCCAGGTCAAGCTCCGGCGGATGGGCTCCCTGTCTGTTTACCAGGCAGGGAGCTCCGGGACCTCCTCAGCTATCAGGGTAAGGTTGTGGAAGAAAGTACCCCCGTCTCCCTGCTTTTATACTATGCTTTATGGTATTGTCTAAAACCCCCCCCCCAACCGTGATCGGTCCCTGAAAAGGGGCCGCACCGAAGTATCCTTTCCTCCGTTGCCGTCGTTAACCTTTCCTGAACCGGACCATTTTTCTCGATTTCATGTGATGGAATCCCTCAATCCAACCCACCCTCTTGCATCTCAGTCAGTCTTCTTGATCGCCAAGTATCTTGAAGCCATAGTAGGAAAATCGTATAAATGCAAAAATAAAGGTCTGGTGAACTCTTAATTGAAATAAATGACAAGCAGCAGTCTGCAAAGCTTCTAGCTCAGACTAGACTGGCTGATCTTGACATCCGGGTCACACCCCATCGGAGCCTCAACAGCTCGCAGGGTGTGATATCCGAGACAGACCTCCTGAACGAAACCGATGCGGATCTCCTTGCCGGCTTGAAGGATCAGGGCGTCACTGCCGTGAGACGCATCACCATCCGCAGAGACGACAAGGAGATTCCCACCAAACACATTATCTTGACTTTCGACCGCGCAATTCTTCCACAATACATAAATGCAGGTTTTATCCGTTGCTCCATCCGTCCGTACATCCCGAACCCGCGGCGCTGTTTTAAGTGCCAGCAGTTCGGGCATGGTACGAACTCTTGCCGTGGCCGAACGACGTGTGCAAAGTGCGCGGCGCACGATCATCCGAGCGAGAACTGCTCAGCCGAAACTCTCACTTGTGTAAACTGCGGGGGGCCGCATGCGGCATACTCCCGCAAGTGCGAAAAATTTCAACTAGAAAAGAAAATCATCAACATCAAAGTCACTGAAAACATCACCTTCCCAGAGGCGCGAAAGAGGTTCGCCTCTTTCCCCCTGGGGAGGTACGCCGACGCGGCTCGCCGGGGGGCGGAGCGGCGTCTGGTTTCCACAGGGACCCAGTTCAGCGAGTCTGACCTGGTCCCTCGCCCGCCCCCCCCTGGGTTGCCTCTGGCAGCCCAACCCGCCACCACGCCGCTTGCTGAGGCAGCAGCGGTTGTGGTGGCAACCTCTTCCGTCGGGACCGGTGCCGCTCCCGCCTCTGTCTCCCCGCCCTCCAGTGCGTTGGAGGGTACAGAGGTGATGGACACCACGGGCCCCGCACCGGTTCCCACCGCCACCGCACCGCCTGTGCCACCTCTGGCGCCCCGGACGCCCTCGGCGGTGGCGGCTCAAACGAAGGGCTCCCGAGGGGGGGCCAAGTCCAGGGGGCCCGGTCCGTCGGGCACCCCTCGGACATCCGATGACGAGATGGATGTCGGGCCGTTCCTGCCTGCAACGCAGCGCAAGGAACGCGTCCCGACGCCAAAGCCTCCCGACAAGCCAAAAAAGGCGAGAGTCACAGCCCCGAAAGACGACACATAAACAAACACACACACTCCAGTAGCTCTCACACTAAATAATGGGAAGAGAAAACATAATTCAATGGAACTGTAGAGGCCTTCTTAAAAATCTTGACGATGTATACGAAATACTGCATGCTAATCAGCCAAGTGTGATGTGTCTTCAGGAGACGCATTTGAATTCCAAGCACACAAATTTCTTAAATAGGTACATGGTCTTCAGAAAGGACAGGGATGGCTGCACACACTCTTCGGGCGGTGTAGCCATAATAGCCCGGAAATCCCTAGCATGCCACCCTGTCGCTCTCAACACCGTCCTTGAGGCTGTAGCAATACGCACAATAATTTTTAATAGGTTGATAACGGTATGCTCCATATACATTCCTCCTGATGTCACACTTTTGAGCTCTGACTTCGAGGCGCTGGTCGACCAGCTGCCTGAACCGTACATCCTAACAGGCGACCTTAATGCACACAACTCTCTTTGGGGCTCCTCCAGAACGGATGCCCGAGGTCGCCTGTTGGAGAAGTTTCTTACATCCTCCGGAGCATGCCTTTTCAACAAAAAACAGCCTACATATCATAACTTAGGACACAATACATACTCTCATCTTGACTTGGCTATTGGTTCTGCAGTTCTCTTTCCATGTCTTGAGTGGGGTGTGGGCACGGACCCATATGGTAGTGACCATTTCCCCACTTCATTAACGTATATAGGTATAGGCCCGAGCAGTCCATCTTCCCATAAAAAGTTTAATGAATCAAAAGCAAACTGGAGCACATTCACACAAACATCTCAACTACACCACACATCCATAAAGCACCTACACGTTGAGGAAGCCGCCCAACTCGTCACGGCGCACATCCTCGACGCCGCCGAAAAGTCCATTCCCCAGGCCTCCAGTGGGTCCCGCAGCCCAAGGAGGCCCTGGTGGAACGAGGACCGCAGGCGGGCGCGAGAGGCCCAGAACAAGGCGTGGGGTGTCCTTCGCCGGTACCCCACGTCAGATAACCTCATTTCTTTTAAACGGGCAAAGGCTTTTGGGAAGCGAGTGCGTCGTGAGGCGAAAAGGGAGAGTTGGCGCGCGTTCCTCACTTCCATAAACTCATACACGGACACTCACAAAGTCTGGACACGAATACGAAAACTAAAAGGACAACGGACACACAGCCTGCCCCTGGTTAGTACAACAGGGGACACACTGGAAGACCAGGCTAACACACTCGCACAACACTTCCAACACGTGTCCAGCTCAGCACACTACACTAATACTTTCATGCAACACAAAACTAATGCAGAAAAGAAGCCCTTACGAGACAAGAACAAGTCGAATTCTGCTTACAACTCTGAATTCACACTTCATGAGCTGAAGGTTGCTCTTTCCACCTGTAAGCCCTCAGCTCCAGGGGCAGACAGCATTACATACACCATGATACAACACCTACACACAGACACTCTTGAGACACTCCTACACCTCTACAACATAATATGGCTTTCGGGGCAGCTTCCAAGGTCTTGGAAGGAGGCTATAGTTGTGGCCTTTCTGAAGGAGGGGAAGGACCCTTCCTCTCCCGCAAGTTATCGTCCCATCGCCCTGACAAGCTGCCTGTGTAAGCTCCTCGAGAAGATGATAAACCGTAGGCTAGTGTACTTTCTGGAGTACAACGGTCTTCTCGAGGGCTGCCAGGCAGGCTTCAGGGTGGGGCGATCTACCAATGATCAACTTCTTGCACTGGAATCCTACATAAAAGATGCATTTGTCCATAACCAGTTCTGCCTTACTGTATTTTTTGATATTGAAAAAGCTTATGATACAGCCTGGCGCTACGGCATCCTCAGGGACCTTAAGTCATTTGGTGTCTCTGGCAACATGATGAACACTCTTTGTAGTTATTTGGCCGAGCGAACCTTTCGAGTGAGGGTTGGCGGTGCACTCTCCACTGTATATTTGCAGGAAAATGGTGTGCCGCAAGGTGGAGTTCTAAGCTGCACCTTGTTTATAGTTAAGATGAACTCCCTCCGAAAGTCATTGCCGCCGACCATTTCCTGTTCCATCTATGTAGACGATGTGCAAATATCTTTTAAATCCTGTAACCTGTCAATATGCGAACGTCAAGTACAACTCGGTGTTAAGAAACTAGCTGGCTGGGCGGACCTTAACGGGTTTAAACTGAATCCGGCCAAGAGTACTTGTGTTGTATTTTCCCGCAAGCGCGGGATTAACGCCGACCCTGAGATTACGCTTAACCGTGCACCTATTCCTGTTAAACGGGAGCACAAGTTTTTAGGTGTCATATTTGACAACAAGCTCACGTTCATACCTCACGTCAAAACACTTAAACATAAATGCCTCAAAACACTAAACATTCTCAAGGTCCTCTCCCACCAATCCTATGGTGCAGACAAAGAACTGCTTCTCCGGGTCTTTACCGCGTTAGTCGGGTCTCGATTAGACTACGGCAGTGTCGTGTATGGGTCGGCATCGAAAACAACGCTAAAAAGTCTTGATCCAGTACTGCACCTGGGTCTGCGCCTTGCGTCGGGTGCGTTCCGCACTAGCCCGGCCCAGAGTCTATATGTTGAATGTAATAAGTGGTGCCTTGAGTACCAACGAACGTATGTGGACTTTCTGTACGCTTTTAAAATTTCATCTTTGAATGACCATCCTTTTAAACGTGTTCTTAATGATACATCCACATCGCCACTGTTTGTAAATCGCCCGTCTGTTCCTTTGCCGTTCTCACTTAGAGTGAGACAGGAAGCTTCAAATTTCGACATCTCCTTTTTAGACATTCACACATCTTCTTTTACTGACGTCTTACCACCCTGGCAGCTTCAACCTGTGTGTTGTGACTTGTCTTTCACGAATATTGATAAAACCAGGGTACCACAAACTGCAATTTTGCAGCACTTCTTGTCCCTCCAGTACAAGTATCAATATGCAGAGTTTTATAGTGATGCATCAAAAACTGCAACCATAGTGTCTTGCGCTGCTCATGGACCAAACTTTGATGCATGCAGAACCATGAGCACATACACCACAATTTACTCAGCTGAAGCATATGGCATATTACTCGTTGCACAACACATTCTTGAACACAAAATCTCGAAGTCCATCATATATACAGATTCCTTGAGCGTTGTGCGCGCATTGGCATCGTACAAGCCATGCAAAAACAGAATTGTCCATATGGTTTTCAACACTATTATGTCTATATATGCCCAAAAACTTGTTCTGGTGTTGTGCTGGGTTCCAGGCCATGCTGGGATTGCTGGCAATGAGGTTGCGGATCAGAACGCCGCAGTTGCTGCACAAAGGAACACAGTAGATATAACAATGCTACCACAGAGTGAACTTAAGCCACAAATTCGACAACACCTTCGTAGGAAATGGCAAGCACAGTGGAATGAACAGACAGATAACAAACTACACGTAATAAAGCCACACTTGGGACGATACACAACTGACTCACACAACAGACACACGGAAGTCGCCTTGGGTAGGCTGCGGATAGGGCACACCCATGCGACGCACTCGTATCTGCTGACGGGATCATCTAGACCCCAGGGCAGCAGGTGCGGAGAGGCCCTATCCGTAGTGCACATACTAATCACATGCAAGGCACTTCACACAACACGACACAAACACTTCAGAGAACTCTACAGACAACATATTCCCCTACATCCGTCGTTTTTTCTAGGTGATGATGCCATTGTTTCCGTGAAACGTGTGTTTGAGTTTTTGTCAGAAGTCAAGTTTTTAAACCTCATTTCCTATCATGCATAATGAAATCTGGCCGTATACACCAGTCATGCTCATTGTCGTTTTGTGATTTTACTTTTGTTTTGCTGAGTTTACGTAGGGTTTAAGGTTTCACCCCTCATATATCACTTGTTTTGGCGCTCTTTGCCCCAGTTGGCCTTGCGCCATAAACATCCAAACATCATCATCATCATCCAACGAGATTGAGATTTCGGCGCACGTTAAGGATCCCCAGGTGGTCAAAATTAATATGGAACCCTCCACTACGGAGCGCCTCATCGCGTCCGTTGCGTTGCCGCTTTAAACCGTATACAATCAATCAATCAACTCTTCCAATGACACCTCGTATCGCTTGCGACGTGCCATCTTTGTATTCTTCAAAAAATGCGTCCGCCGAGTGATCAGCCGTTCGTTGAAGGTGAAAAACAAACGGAAAGTGAACACGCAGCCTGTGTGTGTGATTACTAAAACGTTCGTTCGTAGATTTCGCTCCGCATTTGTTAACAACGATAATTGAGCGCACCCTCTGCACCCCCCCCCCCCTCCACCCCATATCTTGCGAAATATGAGTGCATTTCGGATCTAGATAGTCTGGTGAATACTACCTTGCTTAATCAAACGTCTTTAGCCTTTCCGAAGCTGCACTGCGTTTTTTTAATTCCCGTACGACCATTATATTTATTTCTGACTTGCGCAGACCATTCATTTTTCCGTGGTTTTATTAAGTTACACCTTGGTTATTGCTATATATAAGGCGTGAGTGGGCACATATTTAACAACGCACAGCCTTTGAGTGTACTTAACATTTTCGCGTGGCTTATATTCCCATAAAAGGCACAAGTTATTGTCAGCTATTGGGTTATCACATCCCCGAAGCATATTTTTCCACGACGAACATATTCGTAGCAAAACCGCATTTGTTGTCTGCGCTGCAAAACGAACGAACCTGTTACATTACCAATATCAAGTCTAAACGATGCGAGAATAAATAGAATTCACTTGAGCTGACGTGTTTGAAGGTGACAGTGGTGATACGCTGCGGCCGTCGCCGACGCCCGCAAGAGCGGCCTAGAAGCGCGCAGAACCACCTCCCCGGGTAGCTGTTGTTGGCGTTCGAGCGCTCTACCAAGACGCAGCTGTTTTTTTAAGTGTCCTAAACGTGCAGTTTGCTTACAGCCGTCACCATAATAAGTTGTTTAGTGCGCGGAAAGGCTAAGACAAGCGAAAGAGAACCAAAACATTGCATGACCACCTATTAGCCATGCAGCGCTAATCCCGTAAACGCCGCTGATAAGCGGCGGCAGGCGGCGCAGTGATCGCGCTACCGCTGCGTGTTATTGCTGCCCTGGCACAGCGAAACCACGCGTCTGGCCATGAACTGCGATCTTCCTGCGTTGTCTTTCTGTTTTGAAACATATTCAGCGACAGAGAGATATCAAACTTTATTTGAAGGGGCGCATGTCCGGTCTGCCGAAAATGGGTTTCTGGTGGGCCTGGAATCCGTTCAGTCGGGAATTCCGCAGGCGTCAGGGCCCCGCACATGGGTAATATGCCGGGCGAGGGGAGGCCAAAAAGGATGGGGCGAAGATCAGGCGGAGGAGCGGCCCAGCTTTCCCATGAGTATGCAGTGTGGGATGGTGAAAGGTGTGGATGAAGAAAGTGGCGTGATCGCCTGGCGCGAGGACAAGTCCAGTAAGTATGCTTAAAGGGACAGACAACCGATTTTTGTCGAGTATATATTATCTATCCCAAATGAAAGGGCATCACTTAAAGCACCTTGAGGAGAAACGGTTTTGCTGATAACGCCCTAGAACTTTTTAAATCGAAATTTTTAGATCTGCGAACCGTATGTGTCCCTCCCAAAAATGATGCTGGCAACCATGACATAGAGTAGCTCGGCAACATACTTTTGTTGGTATGCGAAGTGAAAAACGATATTTAGAAACTTTTCCCCGGCAAAAAAAGTGTGAATCGCAGGCTTTCCTGTTACTTTATGTGTTTTTTCAATGCAACTGTTGATGATGATGATGATGATGATGATGATGATGCTTAGTGGCTTTCCCTTTGAATCGGGGCGTCGGTTGTCAGCAACCGACTTGCCTGTTTTATTACGTTTACTTGCCCTACTCCCAGCTAACCTATAGATTTGCTTCCTCCCTCCCATCTCTCCATCTTTTCTGTTTTAAACTCATCGCCCCCACCCCCCTTTTTTCTCCCCTCGCTGTTCTAAATTCTCGTCCGCATGATTACTCCGCCTGCGTACCCATCCCTTCCCTACTTTTCCTCCACCACCACTCCAGTCGCCTCTTCGTCACCTCTATGGCCTTGAAGTTGAGGTTCCCCCTCGCCCCAAATCCCAAAGCCTCCGCCAGCGTCGTTTCCCCCTCACCCCGCGGTGGCCGTATCTCTGTGCAGCTCCTGACAATATGGTCTATAGTTTCCCGATCACTGCCGCAGCATGCACACGTTTCATCCTGCTGCCTGTAGCTACCCGTGTATGCCCGGGTTCTCAGGCACCCTGCCCGTGCCTCGAAGAGCAACGCACTGCCTCTCGTATTGCCATAGAATCCCTCCTTCTTAATTTCCCGTTTCTCTGCCCTATAAGTCCCCAGGGTTTTTTTCGCTTCCACTCTCTCTGCCCACTTCGTCGTCTCTGCTGCCTTTACCCGCTTTTTAACTGTTGTGTAAACCCCGCTTTTCCCTACCGACTTTCCGTACCACTTGGTCAGCTTTCTGGTCCTCCGTCTCCACCGCGTGTCCACGCTCCTCAAATACAGGTACTTAAACACCCTCGCGGCCCATTTTTCGTCCTCCATGTCACGAAGTCGCTCCTCAAACTTTATCTTGCTCTGCGCCTCCGTCACCTCGAAAGACGACCAGCCCATATCCCCTTGTACCGCTTCATTTGTAGTTTTACTGTGGGCCCCTAGGGCCAATCTGCCTACCGCCCTCTGATTTACTTCCAGGCCCGCTTGGGTCTCTGACTTCATGCACAGAACCGAATTAGCGAAAGTTAATCCTAGTACCATGATTCCTTTCCAGACTCCCCTTACCACCTCGTATTTGCTGTATCCCCAGAGGGCTCTATGCTTCATTATAGCCGCGTTCCGTCTTCCTTTCGTCTTAAGGTGAGCCTCATGCGCCTGCGTGTAATCTTCGCTGTTGTTCAGCCATACTCCTAAATATTTATACTCTTTCACCAAAGGTATTTTTACTTGCTGCACTGATACTGTTTTGTGCTCCTCGCCGTCATTAAAGACCATGATCCCCGATTTTTCTCTGCTAAAGGATAGCCTTATGTGCGTCGCTTCTTCACCGCATATATCTATTTCTTCTTCACCGCATATGTCTATTGTGCACGAATGCGCCATCTGTTGGGAGAATCTGGCTTCACGTTGCGGAGGTGGGAAGTTCGATTCTCCCTGGGCGCGACGTTTTTTTTTTTAAGGCTGCCGTTGGCGTATTTGGAAACTGAAATCAAATATTTTGGCAGAACAAACGCCTCTGAATCAGGGAGAATCGTCAAAGCTCCTTCACTGGGTCTGTTTACTGCACGCTGCCGTTGATTCTGGTCATGGTGGCTCAGTTAGCCATACTGAGAGCAACCCAGCAGCGGCGGGCTTTGTTTTGTTTAGAAATAATGTTGTTTTAGAAATAATGTCGGTTTAGAAATAATGTTTTTTTGTTCTATAAAAAAAATTTCCCCACATTTCCCCGAGGGGAAGAATGTGAAAGTGCGAATGCAGGAGTTGAATTTGCGCGGTTCGGTAATGTTCGCGAAAGAGAGATCACACACACACACACAACTACAAAGAAAGAAAGATGCATTTATTCACAGACACCTATTTGTGTTGTCGTTGTACTTGATTGCTAGAGCGGATCTCAGCTTTGAAATTTCGTGTCAGTACTCCTTTAAGCGGGTGCATTAGCCCTTCTCACGCCGATTTGTGGCCAATCCCCCACATGGGTATGTGCCATGCACAGACACCTATTTGTGTTGTCGTCGTACTTGATTGCTAGAGCGGATCTCAGCTTTGAAATTTCGTGTCAGTACTCCTTTAAGCGGGTGCATTAGCCCTTCTCACGCCCGATTCTTGGCCAATCGCGCTAAGTGGGTATGTGCTAAAGAAATTAGGAACTCTTCTTGGCCAATCGCCCTAAGTGGGTATGTGGTGCGGACGGACGGACGGCGGTGGACGCGTGATTCAGATTACTTGGCCAATCGCGCTAAGTGGGTATGTGCTAAAGAAATTAGGAACTCTTCTTGGCCAATCGCCCTAAGTGGGTATGTGGTGCGGACGGACGGACGGCGGTGGACGCGTGATTCAGATTACTTGGCCAATCGCCCTAAGTGGGTATGTGCTAAAGAAATTAGGAACTGTTCTTGGCCAATCGCCCTAAGTGGGTATGTGGTGCGGACGGACGGACGGCGGTGGACGCGTGATTCAGGGTCGCTTAAGAAGTGCATTCGCACTTAATAATGTTTAGAAATACACATACAATTTAACCTTGTACAAATACTTGTGTTGAAAGGTTTTGAATACGTACATAAACGTTTCAGCAGTTACAGTAGCTGCTAGGTTTGCAAGTCACGTGACAAGGACACATATTGCAGTGCCAAGTTTCGACACTACAAACCGCCACCCTTCCGATTTCAAGAAGTTTGCTGCCAAATTAAAATTATTTCCGCCGATTTGTTTAGAAATTGCTTGTGGTTACCGGGCTATATAAAACGCTGGCTTTCATATGAGCTAGAGAACATATACGCGACAAAAATCGGTTGTCTGTCCCTTTAAGATAGGCACCACACACCTGACAGTGGGGCGCTCCATCTCGGGTCATTATATAGTGAAGAATGAGGTCACAAGGGAGGTAGAGAGTCTGAGCCTGGCGGATGTAAATGGCTTTGCGGCGTGTGAGTTCAGAAGTGGGAGGAGGATGATTGCGGCGAGAACTGCGAAGTTCCTTCAGCTGTTGCCTCCGAGGCTTGCGATGGGCAGCGCGTTCTTCGTTTGGGCTGTAGTCCTGGAGACAGGGTTGAGGGTCGCTCGAGTTTCGATTCGCACGAGCAAGGGCATGAGCCCTTTCATTCCTTCCAAATCCCTGGTGTCCGGGGACCCATTCTAGAAATACCTGCAGGTGACTGTGAGCTGCAATCTGGCATGTCAGCTCGTGATGAATGTGCGCAGGTAGGAGCTAGTTGCGACTTCTCTGAGGGCACATTGACTGTCCGTGCGGATGGTAATTTGGCCAGTGGCTAAGCGTGATTGTAAACGGCTAAATTCCACTCCTTCTATACATGCTGCTGTTCCAGCTCAAGCACGAGAGATACGGGCCTCGATGTGATAAGCCGTGGTGGTTGCAGGCACCTCTGCATGTTATCCGCGATTCTGATTCACCTCGAGATTTATGTGGTGCGCGGACGCTTCTAAATGTCTATGGACTGTTAGCCCATTGGACCACGGATATCCATCGAACATCCATCGGACATCCGGTGTCGGACATCCGCAGAAAGCCGGCACATCCGTGGGTTGGTCCAATGCAAAGGAATTGCTCATCCTACGAACGTCCGACAGACGTCCAAGCCGCACTTTCAGACATCCGGCAGATATTTAAAATCGGACATTTCCGGACAAATGTACAGGGGATGTCCAGGGGGTAACAAAATACGGATTTTGCGTGTCCGCCTGGTGTCCGGTTCTAGTACTAAATTTTTCTTATAGAGGAGAACCTGTACTTGCTGCAAACCTCAGCAAAAATGCCTTGAAGCACTACTCCAGCTTCAAGAATATTTGATACAAAAGCCCCTTCTTTTGCTTGGTTTGGCACAACCCTGATTATAAATGTTTGTACCATGCTCTGCGTGTACAGACAACTCCACACCCTATTCATATTTGTCTTGGCAAGAGTAGCATAATGCAGTGTAGAGTTGCAATCTTGTTATCATCACCACTTTTCTATAGGGACCAGTACACTGCAGGCTGTCGTGTCAACGTAAATATGAATAAGTTGTAGGAGGCAGTTACCTCATTGGTGAACTGGATGCTTCAACACGACAGCCCGCAGTGTACGGTTCAATATTGAAAAGCCGGGACGGTAATAAGCTTGCAATTTTTCACTGTATTATGCTACCGTAAACATCACTGCTTCCGCTCTTGCAAAGGAAAATATGAATAGGCTGTGCAGTTGTCTGTCTACGCAGTGCGTGGTGCAAACATTTATAATTAGGGTTCTGCCAAAACAAGTTGCAGAAGGATCTTTTGTATTGGGTCTTTTGTAAAGCTGGAGTAGTGCTTCAAGGCATGTTATTAAAAAGTACTGAAGTTTACAGCAGGTACATGTTCTCAAGTTGACTAAAAAACTATAATTAAGTTTTATGAATCTTTACCGAGTATGTTTGGGATATTTTTATTAAATTCCTAAAGGCAGAACTTCAAGCAATGCACGCTAAAGAACAAAGAGTTAGCTTGAAAAAGTGAAGCACTGAACAGTTAAGCAGGCTGCTGAAAACAAATATGCTGAATGAAATAGATCTAGCATATTACAGATTAAATGTTGCAAAGTATGGTGCGCAAAACAGATGAAACGAAGTCGCAAAGCTTAGAAAATTTTTAATGCTTTATAACCTCCAATGCAAGTACAACCTTCCCCATGCCCATCCCGCTTCATGCCAGAAACATCTTGGCTCAACATTTTCCCGAATTCCTCAGTCAGCATCTGCAAAACCAAAAGCAACACTTACATGCTTTTTGAAGCCACCCTATGGAACTCAAATACATGTAAATTAAAATTCATGGCTTGCTTTGTCTTGTATATGGGTACATTATTAGAAAATTAAATTCTAGCTTTGTTTCGAACTATTTTGGTTGGCTCGAATCTACAACTAGATGTTGTAGCGGCACGCCAATAAATACCAATGATTTTTGAAGTTATATTGACTGCACCCTTCAAAAAAATGTTACGAGACACCGGGGATACTTTACTGTTGCGGTTATACGTCTAAACATGCTTCTGTCATCACTTCATGGCGAACTTTATTTTTGAGTCTTGAAAACCTGTGTAAAGGCAAATGATGGCCGATACTGGTAGGATTTGCAGTGCTTCACTAGATTCCTTCAATCTCGTTAACTGTCAAGCTGCGCTGTCTTGTCCACTAGCATAAGCAGTTTGCGGACAGGGTATCCAAGAGAATAGCTGTCGCACAATGGCCATACAGAACATTTTAAAACCACTACGTCAGCTTGTCAATCAGGAATTGTATGAGGAGGGCTCTAGGCTGAGCCCTGCTGATCATAGCAATGCTGCTAGGGCAAAGCTGAAAAAAAAAAATCAATTTCGAGAGTGTTGGGCACCAAAAGCAACCCTTGGTCTACGAAGTGTGACATAGTGCTGGGTTTGTCTTCATCTTGACATTTGGATATCTTAACTTGCGCTGAAATCTCAGCACATGGGCATTTTTGCTTTCTTCTGCCACTAAAAAAAGTTCTTCGGCCCTGCAAAAAAACCCTGCACAATGCCTTATTAACTGCCACTGGTACTCGGCACAAGTTGGAGCCTCTACTTGACTAGGCTCAGATCCTCAAGAGTTAAACAGGTTTCAGTGCGAAGTCAAAACAGCACTTTATTAGAAACAAGGGAGGAGTAAAAGCCTTCCGTAAAAACACTCACTAAATCTTTCTGAATAAAATCAGTCACTTTGTACATCGTCAATGCCTGGATAGCGAATCTTGCATTTAAAGCTGCTGCTGTATATAAATAAAGGGTCATAAGTGAGGCCGCTGCCTTGCGCGTCTTGTCCTTGTGCCATTCTTTGCTGCTTCACCTTAATGTTGCCATAAATTAGGAGCCAAAAATATAAAACACCCACCTGCTCAATGCCGTGCACATCCTATGCATGAAACATCTACCCAGCCAGGTACTGTACTAGGTCTCCGTTCACGGTGACAGCAATAAACATAGGAATTAGTGTTTCAGTGAGAGTGCCTGCACATGCATGCCAACAAAAGAGCACGTATTCTAAACGACAAGCGTGCTTTCAGCAGTTTGTCATGATTCTCAAGGCTTGTGATGGCTCCCTCTTAAAAAAGCTTATAAGGCTTAAATACGCCGCCAAGGGAAATTGATGCTATGCTTAAATTACCGCATCATTTAAACTTGGCACATATTTTATTTCTGGAGTAAAATCATGGTGATTTCAGCAAGGTGGTGTATTGCAGTAAAAACACACAAGGGCAGAGGCAATGAAAAGGCACACAAGTGCTGTCTATTATCTGTTATTTTTATTCAACTAACACAGGTTGTTATCCAAAAACCTGATCCGGACAGTTTGACAGTGGCTGGATGCTACATCCACTTCTATTCTTACTAATATGTGGTACGTACGCTTTAAAAATGTCGCGGATCACGTGCTGACTTTGCTTTATTGGGGTTTATTGCTCTCTCAGTCTTGCGTTAACACACCAGCCTGTTTGATTGATGTATGAGGCACCACATGACAAAGGCATTTGATAAGCCATGTTTGTGATGCATGAAAAAGTGTTCGTCATGCATTATACAACATAGACCTTGCACCCATCTAGAGTCATCTCATAATGTTTCTGTACAGCCGGACAAATGCTGCCATTTTGAACAGGCGCTGAGAATGCCACACTGACATTGAAGTGCATTGCCACCTCCCTCAGCCCATACGACATCTTCGACACGACAGCAAACTTCTCCTACTTATTTGTGCC
Organism: Haemaphysalis longicornis; assembly: GCF_048455015.1. NCBI lineage: Eukaryota > Metazoa > Arthropoda > Arachnida > Ixodida > Ixodidae > Haemaphysalis > Haemaphysalis longicornis. The sequence goes on from NW_027526203.1 coordinate 51,150,492, forward strand.
TAGCCAATGCTTTTTTTTATGATTTTATCTGTTAGTTTATTTCCAGTAATACAGAGCACAAAATCTGGATAATCTGCCATTCTCAACCTGCTGATCTGTCCTTGAAAACTTCCTGACCTCATTTCAAAGCATGAACCCTCAGTGTATCTATGCAGCCGTATTGCGTATGCGAAAGTGGGACGAAGCCCCGATTTTGTCAGGCCAACAACGTTGATAAAGCAGGGTTCATAATGATAGAAGCACTATCTGAAAACTTGTTGCTTGTGTTTGTAAGTATCGCGTGAGGACCAAGCCAGCCTTCCCAGACGGTAGCAAAATAATCGCTCTCAAGGAATGTTGACCTGTGACCCCCTGATGTACAGTGCTCACGGATTGGAACGCGACATGCGAGCGCGTGGCTGATGATGATGATTAGTGTCTTTCCCTTTGAATCGGGGCGTCGGTTGTCAGCAACCGACTTGCCTGTTTTATTACGTTTACGTGCCCTACTCCCAGCTAACCTATAGATTTGCTTACTCCCTCCCATCTCTCCATCTTTTCTGTTTTAAACTCATCGTCCCCACCCCCCTTTTTTTCTCCCCTCGCTGTTCTAAATTCTCGTCCGCAATTACTCCGCCTGCGTACCCATCCCTTCCCTACTTTTCCTCCACCACCACTCCAGCCGCCTCTTCATCACCTCTATGGCCTTGAAGTTGAGGTTCCCCCTCGCACCAAATCCCAAAGCCTCCGCCAGCGTCGTTTCCCCCCTCACCCCGCGGTGGCCGTATCTCTGTGCAGCTCCTGACAATATGGACTATAGTTTCCCGATCACTGCCGCAGCATGCACACGTTTCATCTTGCTGCCTGTAGCTACCCGTGTATGCCCGGGTTCTCGGGCACCCTGCCCGTGCCTCGAAGAGCAACGCACTGCTTCTCGTATTGCCATAGAATCCCTCCTTCTTAATTTCCCGTTTCTCTGCCCTATAAGTCTCCAGGATTTTTTTTTAATGTGCATGTAAGGCAGGGTCACGCTTATCGGAATAAAACGAGCGTCTGCACGAAGGAATAGCCAACTTTATTCCATGAAAAAACAAAAAAAGAGGAGAGCCGACGAAGTACTAATGCACCGCACCACACGCGAACGTTCCTGCATAGGCGTCTTTCCTTTTTTTTTAGTTTACATCCTGAAATAAACTTTGCTGTTCCTTCGTATAGATGTTTCTTTTATTCCGATGAGCGTGACTGTCCATTACATGAACATTACTGTGCTGCATTGAAAGGGCACGCGTAACAAGAGCGCGCGCACACGATGTCGCTAAATCGGCTGCACGCACAGCCGGGCTACTGCCGTCGGCGCACAAACGCCTTCCAACGCTCCTAGAGTTCCTGTATAGCTCACGCAGGGAGCTAAGAGTTGCGCGACCTTTTTCCACGCGCCGCCGTGATTGCGACACTCCGGTTATCCAAGCCGCGCAGAGAAGCCCCCACTACGGCTGCGCTGCAGCCGCCGACGCGGGCGGCACCGCGCCCCGCCCAGGAACAGCAGCAGCAGAAGCGTGAGCGACATCGCAGGAATCCAGCGTAACCAACCTAATCTAGTAACGTTGGGATAGCCAGCCCAATCGCAGCCGAAAAAGGCATTCTCGAAAAAGGCATTCGAAAACTCGAAAAAGGCATTCAAATTTACGGCTTGACAGATTGGCTTATGTAGCGCAGCCTATATAAGTACAGCCGGAAGTAACAGGCATGTTACTATGCCGAACCCGCAATAACTATCGCAACCGCACCACGGCTCGGCAGCTTGCAAATGTCAAAACGGTTTGAATTATGCCTGTACATTTATAATTGTTTATAACTTATGAAAGTTAATGTGCAAAGAAAGATTTACGTGTTTCTTCAAGAGCTTGCACATGCGCTTCTTGTTCTGTTCCTCTGTGACTCTTGGCACATCCGCTCAGCCATTCATGTCATCTCTGCTGGGCGACTGATAGCCAGAGACTGGTATATTCGTCTTCTGGGAACGCCAATCTATCTATTTAAACCAACTTCGGTTTGTCTTCAATCTTCCTTTAAGTGACCCTGCGAACCTTTTATTTCGCATCAGTTGGTTTGTAATTGTTGGCCTCCCACGGCAAACATTTTGCAGTGGATTGTACAGTCAAGTTGGCCAAGTCAACATTTAGAAAAATACCTACATGATGAATTTGTTTTTATACTGACCTGACAGAGAAATAAAAACCGAAAACAGTGCACTAAAAAGAAAAACAAAATACACTCCTACTTTTTTTCTCTGAACCGGTTCTAATTAGCCGGCATGGAATGGTGCTCGAGAACCGAACCCGAACCCCAACTGAACCCGAAAAAATTCTGGTTCGACACCCTGCATTTTACTACACACAGAACGTAGAATGAACTTCACAGTTGCGCAGGCCTGTTGTATTCACGTATTTTTTCTTTCATGTCAGCGGTAGTATCATTGTCCTTCTTTCCACATATCAGTTGGTACTGCGCGTGTTCCAGATTCAGACGAGCCCTCGCCTCTGTCTGCCTCAGCCGTGGCTTCCGGATGGCAGCAATGACACGAGAAAATCGAGAAATGAGCGTAATAAGGCTATTGCGTTATTGCGGTTTTCGGGGCGCCTTCCGAGGTCTTTGAGGGAGGCCATTGTACTCGTGCACCGCCCGCACCAGCGCCACCTGTCGTGGAAAGTTACATCACTCCAGCTTAAAATTGGGATGTTTTTCACCATTTTTTTTTGTTAAACTTGCCCCATGACAGCCTTGACTTTTGCCTTTCAATTACCTTTGCAGCGTGCTCGCTGCTTATACCCATGGACGCAAACAATCTGTAGATGCTTTCACGTTCCAGGCACATCTTAAGATTCTCTTTGACGTTGATTATTGAGCCCGCGCAGAACCCGTGGGTTTTCATATACTGGAGTGCATGTATGTGTATCAGACACGATGGTCGTCCAAGTGTATACTCTTCCTGTTACCATCTGTACAGCTTCTTCTCTGACCCTATCGTCCGGGTGTCCTGAATTACAAGTTCCTTTGCATGACGGGATTCAGTAAAGTCTGCCCAACATAGCATATACTGCCGGATAAACAGTGAGATGTGAAAATTATGCCCGTGCCGTAGCTATGAGATGAAGCGCCGAGCTAGCGTATCTTTTTAACGACCCAGGTCCTACTTTGTCATAGAATCATGCATGTGGCAATCTGAGAAGCTGAATGCATGACGGAAACTACCCAGCACGTTCTGGGACATGGCACATAAGAGACCAGCCTGTCTCTTTTGGCATCCTTTGTGCCGCAGATGTATTTTTGCCACATTTTATTGCAGTGACATGGCTCGCCACTACAGCTTCAATGGTTTTTTCTAGGAAGTATTTTCAAGCGCCAATTATCATGCATTTGTGATGCTTGTGGCGCATGCTCACAAGACTTTTCTGCTCACAAAACGTGTCGCGAGTGTAAAACAATTAAGCTACAATTTCGTCCACTCGAAAATTAAAACTGCCCAATTTTCGGTAGTCTTCTTTTCTAATACTCCTGAAGGGGATATCTACTGTAGTGGGTCGTATGCAGTACATGTGTGGGGATACCAAAAATTACCTTTCCTAGGTATTTTTGGTGCAATTGTTTGTAAATGCGCACATGTAACTAGCAAAAAATTAGTTGCCGCGTCTAGCCTTCGTCCTAAACATTGTACGTTTCGTCGATCTTTTGGCACTGCTCAGATGTCTTCATTTCGAGAACACACACGGCGATTTCAGGCCACCAATTTAAGCATTCTGAACTTGCCGTGGTGCATATTGTTGATTACAGGTGCCGCCGCGCCAACATGCCTCGGAAGGTTTACAGAAATATGCTCGGACTGTGTCTTTTCCTGAGTGGGACGACGTAGGTTGTTCGAACAGGGCTAGTCAGCTGTGCGATGCTATCTAACAGGTACCACCGGTGTACAGTGCTCACGGATTGAAACGCGACACTGCGAGCGCGTAGCCTCTACCTCCACCCGTGGACTCCCGTGGAAGCTAGGTGTTTTTTTTTATTGCGACAGTATGACCTTTGGCATAAGTTCCTACAGGTACAAGTTTGCACCCGTTTCCCGGATGAAGTCCAGAAGACAGCGGTGGTGGGGCCCCCACAGCCATCGCTGAAGATCGGGGGGTCTCCCCGGATGCAGGCCTGTGCCGCGAAGGTGTCGGGATCTCGCTGCACTCAGTGAAGGGCACGTCCATAGCAGTTGGTTGGTGTCGGCGTCTTCGGCATGAGCCGTACAGAAGGGGCAGGTCGTGGAAAACGGGGCATGGTATCGCGGTGGCCACGCCCGGGTTACCGCAGGAGAGAGGGCCACCCCAACTCGTAGTCTACGCAGCAGGCCCTCCTCCCAGCGAGCGAGCCCACTGGGAAGGTCTGTTCCACACGGTGGGATGAGAGCACGTGTGGCGCGACGCAGATCTTCCTTTAGTTGGACAAATTGGTCATGTGGGTCAGTTGGCTAGCAAGGGCAGGGGCCGTGGAACCGACGTAACGTGACAGAAACTATCCGCCGCAATATGAGCGGTGATAGTATTACGCCATATCCACGACAGTCGGAGAGGGCAGGGCCACGTGTCCAGCAGGTCATGAATGTCTCTTGAGACGGACGAGTTGGAGGCTACACGTCACAAATCCCGTATGGCCGCCATTGAGTCCGTGTAAATTTGTGCCGTAAAACTTCCAGGAGCTTCAAGAAGTGCCAGTAGGAGAGCTTGCAGCTCCGTCCCAGATGGCTGTAAGCTCCGCCAGCATAGAAGGCCAGGTGCGGAGTGTTTCATAAGCACAGTTTTGGTTTGCTTCTGGATGAGAGGGGCATACGATCGCTGTAGTTAAAATGCCGTCTTGGGCCCCAGCGTCCACAAATGCCTCTACAACCTGGGGCAGGTTCGCAGTCGCTAGTAATGGCACGCCCGCGGATTGCTCTACTGCGTTTCCCATCGACAGACTGTGGAGTCGAATGAGAGGCCGGTTGTCGGTCACTTGATGGTACAGCCAGGGCGGCCTAGCTACAGGGTGGGCCCATGTAGATCGCCAACGCCGCTGCCTCCGGAACAAAATTTAGTTTGTTCTGGCGTGCGGAGCGGCGTTGATGTACAAGCTCATCCAGGGTGTTAAGTTGAGCTTCGGCCTGAAGAGCTGGTATAGGCGTTATTTGAGGGAGGCAGGTGATCGTCCGCATTGCAGCTCTATTAATTGCTTCAAGTCGGGCCCACTCCGCTTGGGTCATATGCTGAAATTGAGCCTGGTAGACAAGTCGAGGCTGAAGTATTGACCGCACCAAGAGTCGGGCCATTTTGAAGCAGGAGCCTCCAGACTTTTGTGAAATGCGTCGTATAAGGTGTAGCATTTGACCTGCCTGTTGGCGGGCAGATCGAAGCCACAAGGCAGCTGACCCTGATGATGAAATCTTCAATCCCAGCACGCGAAGAGAGGTGGCAGTGCGCACAGGCTGGCCGGAGAGTTGTAGCGAGATCGGTGACATCTCCAGTCTACGACGGCCCCAAGCATTGGCCACGGACAGAATGGCTGTCTTTTCAGCTGAAAGCGAGAGACCAGCGTATTCACACCATTTCTGTGTGTGCGTTAAAGCTTAATTAAGTTGTTGCAGGCTGGCGGCTTGCCGAGACAGGTCTGGGTGGACAGTCCATACTGTAATATCGTCCGCGTACACCAGAAGGTGTAGGTCTGATATGGAGCCAAGATGCCAGACAAGCGGCAGCATAACTACATTAAAGAGGAAGGGTGAAATTACCGACCCCTGAGGCACTCCACGGACGGCCGTAAAATGGCCATAACTAGTTCCACCAATCCGTACGGAAAATGATCTTTTAGTAGGAGGTCCGGATGAAAGAGCGGACCTTTTCCGGGACAAGTAGGCTTTGGAGAACTTCCAGGATAGCGCTGTGGCTAGGTGTTGCATTGTGGTATACCGCGAGGATGAGAGCGTGTTGACCGTAGGCTTACTACTTTCGGTTGCCCATGAGCGGGACTGTGGTTCCCCGCAGCGACAGTGGGGCGCTGCGAGCCTGGAGCGTTTAGAGTTCCTGTATATAGCTCCCGCAGGGAGCTCAGAGTTGCGCGACCGCGCGTAATCTTGTTATCCGGATTGCTGCGGGAAAGCCGCCCGTCGCGAGTGTAGGAGCCTCGCCGCCCCGCTTCCGACGGCGGCCGACGCGCGGTGGTGGCGCTTCGGTCGGCGGCGCCTTACGGCGGCTACGCTCAACGTTACTAGTCTAGTAACGTTGGGCTATCTTCTCTGCGCTGTTCGAACGCAGCCTGTCCCATACTTGTGTTTGGGGACTTTAATGCTCCTCATTGTGACTGGAGGTACCCCACCTCAAGTGAGCATGGGCCACTTTAGTGATGCTAACATTACGCTACTTAATGACATTTCGTGCCCTATACGCGCCGACATATTCATCCTCAGATGCCACCCTGCACACCTGACTTAATATGGTGGCTTGGGGGCGATACGGTATTATAGCAGCGAGAAGCAGACTGCTGGGGCAGTGACCATCACCCCATTAGGCTTGGCATTAACAAGGGCTGGACACGTCGCCTTCGGCGTAGCTACACGGCAGTAAATTGGGATGACTTTCGGGGTAAAACCAACACAAACCTGACGGCGTTCAGCCCAGATACCATCGCTGTTATTAAGCATGCTCTTAAATGACACCTGAGGAAACAGCGCGAAAAACTTGCACAGAGAGAGTGCAAACAGACACCTTAAATGAAGCCTCTCAGAAAACATTGCTAGAGAAGTCTCGGCCAAAACATGACCTCCGACTTTTGCAGCTATGGGCCCAGCGCAAGCAAGCCGAAGTGGATGCCTCACGAGATCGCTCGTCTGTGGAGGCTCGAATACGCTTACAACGTCAGACTGCGGCTGCCAGGCGTCATGAGAAGCGTCTGTCAAGGCAGCGATGGGTGGGCTGCAGGTGTGAATCGCTCGGCCCATCGGCGACTACATCATCTATCTGGCGCATATTTCGTGCGATGGAAAGTGAAGTCTGCACTCCGAATGCGGCAGCCAGTGCATTTATGGCATCCGGAAAGACTCCCGACATATTTGCCACCCATGTTGCCCACACCATGTACCCTACCTATGACATCCTTCCAGCCAGTAGTCCGTGCCCGTTTCCCCTGCCACACCAGGTTGGTTCACCGCCCTCTGACGACTTGGCTCATGGAGTTCAATCAGCTTTCACCATGGCTGAGTTCCTAGCTGCGATGGACCACGCAAAGCTTCGGACCACTCCGGGACCGGACGGCGTTACATATCAGGTTGAACCAGCACTTAGCCATCTCCTCGACTACATCAACGAGGTTTGGCTCTCTGCCCAAATACGAGAATCGTTGCTTCACGCCGATATTGTGCCTATACTGAAGCCAGAGAAGCCACCCGACCATCTTCCCAATTTGCGCCTAATCGCCTTGACATCCACGCTTTGCAAGCTTTTGAGCGCATGCTGGCAGCCCGCCTTCAATGGTGGTTGGACACCTTCCTTTGGTACCACCCAGCCCAGATTGGGTTTAGACCTCGTCTGGGTACAGAGGATGGGCTTGGCCATTTGTCGTCAATAGTGTTACTAGGCGGTCGTTCACACAGAGTGCGGACAGTCCATGCCATGTACAGGTGCCGTCAGAAGTAATTGGAGCACGGGAGCTGTGGCCGAACCGCATAGAAGCGCTGTGTAGCTGGGCCAGCGGTAAACGAAAGGAGCAGAACACGCATGCGCGCCTGCCGACGGTGATAGCCCCTCTATACTTCTCAACCTACATCTTTTAACGCAGCTTCGAGCATTATTCGCTGCATGCTGGTCTCAGCGATGGCGCTGATAGCAGAGGCGGTGTCTGGCAGCGTCGCTCACACACTTTCAGCGCACGCGAGCTGCTGGAGAAGCGTCGCAATCGCAGGGATCTGAAGTGACAATTTTGTCCAAACATTTTAAGTGGGTCTTCTATCAGCGGCATCGCCGAGACCAGCATGCAGCGGATAATGCTCGAAGCCACGTTAAAAGAAGTGGGTTGAGAAGTATAGAGGGGCTATCACCGTGGGCAGGCGCGCATGCGTGTTCTGCTCCTTTCGTTTACCGCCGGTGCAGCTACACGGCGCTTCTATGCGGTTCGGCCACAGCTCCCGTGCTCCAGTTACTTCTGACGGCACCTGTACACCCACAAGGCCTACGATAACGTCAGGCACGGGGCTATCCTGGAAATTCTCCGATGCCTTTGTCTCCCAGACAAGCTGTGCTGTTTCATCCAGACCTTTCTTACTAGCAGATGTTTTTTATACGAATTGGCAGGACAAGCTATGGCCACTTCACACCAGTTCGCGGAGTACCCCAGGGGTCAGTTATTTCGCCCCTCCTTTTTAATATTAGGATGTTGCCGCTTGCCTGGCATCTGGGCTGCGTACCGACCTGCATTTCCCCGTCTACGCGGACGACATAACGGTACGGACCGCCCACCCAGACCTGCATCGCCAAAACGTGCGCCTTCAACAAGCCTTGAGAGATACGTAGACATGGTGTCAATACGCTGGACTGACGCTTTCAGCGGACAGAACAGCCGTTCTGCCTGTGGCCCGTGCTTGGGGCCGTCGGAAATAGGCGATGTCTCCCCTTATAGTCCAACTTTCCGGCCAACCGTAGGCACTGCCGCATCTCTTCGCGTGCTAGGGACGGAAATTTCTGCGTCTGGGTCGGCTGCCATGTGACTTCGATCTGCCCGACAAAAAGCAGGCCAAATGTTTCACCTGATTCGACACATCTCGCCGAAGTCTGGTAGCTCCTGCTCCAAGATGGCTCGTCTCCTGGTATGGTCAGTACTGCAGCCTCGACCTGTTTATCGGCCCAATTCCAGTACATGACGCAGACAGAGTGGGCCCAACTTGAGGCTATTACCAGAGCTGAAATACGCACCATCACCTGCCTCCATAGAACGACCCCGATACCATCGCTCCAAGCTGAGGCTCTGCTGAACACACTTGAACTGGTCGAACAACGTCGCTCAGCCCGTATGCACAAACGTACTTTTGTCGCGAAAGCAGCGGCCTTAGCTATGGCCTTAGCTGTTCCCTACCTGCTTCACCAGATCGCCTTGTAACCAGGCCGCCATGGTTGTATCGCCAGGTTACCTACAATCGACCACTGACTCTCCTTCACACTCTATATACCGGAAAAGCATGTGCTAGAGGATCACTAGTGACGGCTGAGACCCAGCACGAGGCGGTAGAGAACTTTGTGGATGCTGGGGCCCAGAATGGCGTTTTATCTACTCTTATGCTGTGTCCCGTCTACCCTGACGCCTCTCAAACTTACCTTTACCAAACAATCCGCATCCTGCCATCTCTGGGAGTACTCGTTTGTTTTGCAAGCGGTGTCCTCACCTAATAGTATTCTACAGCGCGCCCCCGTGGGTTCCATCCTGCATCTTTATACGGACTCCACGGCGGCGATACTGGATTTACGCCGAGTATCCAACAATTATGCTATTTCAAGGGACATTCACACACTACTAGACACGTACCCCTGCCCTCTCCGGCTGTTGTGGGTTCGGCGGAATACGCTCCCTGCTCACATTGCAGCGGATAGGGCTTGTCACCCTACGTATATTCCTCGGCCGCTTCCGATGTTAACAACCGGTCCAATAGAAAACTTTCTCCAATGGAAGGACGACCTCCGCCGCGCCCCACGTGCCCTCATCCCACCGTGTGGAACGGACCTCCCCAGTAGACTTGCTCGCTGGGAAGAGGTTTTGCTGCGCAGGCTTCGCGTTGGAGTGGCGCCAAGTGGCGCTTTCACTTGCTGTGACCCGGGCGTGGCCCCCACGCTACCAAGTCCCGTTCGATGACACCTGCCCTTCTGCACAGCTCCTGTCGAACAAGGTGATGCGGACCATCTGATATAGTTGTGTCGTTCACTGAACTCAGCCAGAAAGCGACACCTGAGAGGCACAGGCCTCCATCCTGGAAGACCCCCCGACCTCCAGCGGTGGCTCTGGGGGCCCCACCACAGCTCTCTTCTTGCCTTTCTTCGAGAGGCGGGTGCCCATCTTTACTTGTAAATAGGTTATTTTATGCCAACGGGCATTCTATCGCAAATAAAAAAAATACGACCGGTTACGGTAGCTGCCGAGAAGGCTCGCCAACGAGCCGAAAAGATCGGAACACCTCCGAGTGGCCGGCGGTCGGGGCAGCTTCTTTTCTCTGCCGCTGGAGGGCGCTGCAGTCAATGGTCTCAGCTACGTCAGTTTGGCGACTTTATTGCAACGGCGAGTACACGTTTGTTTTGCAAGCTGTGTCCTCACCTAATAGTATCCTACACCGTGGTGGTGGCGTATTGACACCACATGGACCGAAAGAGTTAATACTGACCTTGAACAGCTCCGGGTGCGCTCCCATTTATCCAGTAGAGGGCTTCGTTGCTGTCTTCGAGGCATGGAGGAAAGTAGTTTTCTTTCCTCCATGGTTCGCGGAAAGTCCGCTATGTTAAGTCCCGTTCCAATTCGAACGACTGCTTCGCGGAGACAGCATCGAGATCAAGAACGACTCAGGCTACCTTCCGGTCGAAACTGATGATGATGATGATGATTAGAGGCTCTCCCTTTGTATCGGGACGTCGGTTGGGACCAACCGACTTGCCTGTGTTATTCTGCTTACTTGCCCTACCCTTAACTAACCTAATGGGTTAGCCTCCCTCCCCTCGGTTTTGAACTCTTCTCACTTCCCACCCCCCTTCCTGCCCTTGCACAGCTGTTTAACCTTCCTCCCTTTTTCTGTTATAAAGTCTAATGGACCTTTTTCCATTACCGGTCCCTCTAGCGGTCGCCACGGCGAACTAAAAATGGCAGTAAGGCGCGCCCCCAAGAAAGTTTGGCTTTCGGAGAACTCGTGCACAAAATATCCTGGTCTTGCAGTCCCTCCCGCACTGACCTGCCACCCGCACCTTTCACATGAATGTCACTGTAGAAGGAGCACGTTCTCATGACTAATCTGCCGTGTTCAAAGCGCCCGTTTTCTGTTTTTTTTTCATTTCGTTACCCCCTCATTGCAGCTATGTGCTGGCAGCGTGGTCAGCCTTGACACGTCTTTGCCCCTTTTCTTAGAACGCCATTATTGTGTGGACGTACGAACCCACCACGACATGTCGAAGGAGAAAACAAAGAAAACTTTCAGGGCTGGACAGTATAGCCGCTCCCTAAGCAGAAAACTGATGTGCGCCCTTTTGTTTATTTTGCCCGAGGCGCCTGCCAAGAATGGCGGACTGGTAGCCAGCGCATGCGCAGAGCGCTACTGGAAAAAGGTCCATTTGGTATATTACTCTTCTTACGTCCCACTCTCTTCCCTACTGTTCTTCCACCACCACTCCAGCCGCCTCTACGTCACCACTATGGCCCTGAAGTTGAGGCTCCTCCTCAACTCCACGGCTAGGTCTGCTGTCTGGTCCTCCGTCTCCACCACGTGTCCATGCTGCTCATATACAGGTACCTAAACACTGTCGCTGCCCATTTTTCAGCCCTCCATGTCACGTAGTCTCTCCTCAAATTTTATCTTGTTCTGCGCCTCCCTTGCCTCAAAGGACGACCAGACCGTACCGCTTCATTCGTAGTTTTTGCTATGGGCCCCTAGGGCCAGCCCGCCTACCGCCCTCTGATTTAGCTATGAAAAACGATGCCAGCGCCACCTTTTCACACATCAGTGTTTCACACATCAACTTGTTCTTTTATTTTAATATTTCGCATAATTTGCTGCCGGTGAAGATTTTATTACTTTTTAAATTGCGTAGTGCGTAAAATAACGATGCTCTAATTTTTGCGAAACCAACGCCTTGCGTTTGTCAGCATGTCTGCTACGAGGATTTCATCTGCGTTGGTGAACGCTGCGCTTTTACAATTCTTGTTCCTTTAGACGTTTAATTAGACTGCGTCGTAAGCTGTCTACCAAGTTGTGCGCGAATTGGAATGCAGCATCAGAATAAATAATCCCTAAGCGCGTATGGAGCATTATCATCATCAACGACAAAGCAAAAGTAATGTAATTGTATCATTCTGTGGTAACCTGCAAGCTCCGTTGCCGTTTCCGGGGCCCCGTATTTCTACCACCTGAGACCAAAAATTTCTTCTATTAAAGTGCGTGTACGGTGCCAGATTATGGTCGCGTAACCAGTCGACCATTTTATTCTTCATTGCCGCCACTTTCATACGGCAAAACGGTTGCTCTTGGAGAAGCCAGGTTGCTGTCTCACTCCACTTTCTTTCATTTCACGTTTCTATTTCTTCTGTGTAATATGTGACAACAAACCTGCAAGCTCCAACCGTAGCACAGTCGACGTTTGAGCCTTGCCAATACACCCTCTTGGGTACGTGCCGGTCTCACTGAGGGCATTATCACCATCATCCAAACCAGTACCATCAAGATCGAACACAGCGAACGTTGAGTACACCCCGTACCTGCGCAGTTAACCACACGAAGAGGCACAGCGAGAACGCGACGAGATGGCGTTTAGCGGACTGCCGGACTCCTCTGACGCGAGTTCTGACCTTACATCTGACCTTACTTCCACCCTTACCTCCGAGCTTACTCTCTCGAGTGATGAAGAAGCGACACCGCCGACGAGGCCCACCGACGACCCTGCGCCGCCACCACAGGTGAGGCTGCGAAATGCTTCCATGGTGGTGTGCCCAATGGGAGGGAAACACGTCGTTCCTTCGTGGATGGTGGAGTTCCACCTCAACCATTGCAAAGCCGGATGCGCGCACGCCATCCAGAGGCAGCCGAGAGGCCGGCACGGGCCAGAAGACTGGGAAGCAGAGTGCGGGGAGCCGAGCCCTCTGGTGCTGGTGTCTGCCCGAGAGCCCTTTTTTCGAGCACCATCGCCAGGCCTGACGAAAGGACAGAGGAAGAAGCACTACCGTGACCTCGTTGGAGAGTACAGGGAGGCGCAGGCGCTGCAGGCACGCTACGATGTGTTGGGCGACGACGAGCAGCCTGGCCCAGCGAAGCGGTTCTCAGTAGAGCATCACGGGGATGTCGCGAGCTCACCTTTAAAAGAACGCAAACATACCCCGGAGGTTGGCGCTGCTTCGCCGCGCAGTGCAGGAACTCGAGACGTCGCGTCCGGCCTCGCAGTCGCAGCTGGCTCGGACTTCGGAGACGACGACGACGACGACGACGACGACGACGAGGCGGCCGTCAAAGTGGTGGACGAGGACGGCACTACCTTCTACATGGGGCGGGGCCGCGGTCCGCTTACCCCACCGGCCGCCAGTCCTCGCAGTGGGAGCCAGTGGTGACCCGTATAATCCAGACGTTTGCTGCCCTTCACGGACGTGGTGATGGCCTTACAGATGACCTGTTCTCCCATACTAGATGTGAATGAAATGGCTGGAGAAAGGTCCCTCAGTTGCGTCTGCTAACGGGCGGCCGCACAGCTGCAGCTACGCGCGGCTGTTATACATTTTTACGCAAATCGGAATTGACCTTGTCTGCAAGCGGTGTAATGAATAAATCCTCGGGCCTAGCATGCGCGGCCATAATAAGTTGAGTTTTGAGTGTATTAGTGTGATTAACCTTCCAGTGGATAGGTATGCCCGCAGAATAGGGACGATTTGCATGACTTTTAAAAGCCCTACGCATGCTAATGACTAAATGATATGACCTCGATAGCAACGCCTGCGCGCAGTGCTGTCGAGCAAGTCTTTTGGACAGTCACTCAGCCGAGCACCTGCTACAGTGCAGCACCCAATTGCGAGCAGCAACAAAGATGGTCAGGTCGCTATCACCGGGCGTTTCAGGCTCTACGTAAATGTGAGAACAGCTCATAACGTCCTGATGAGTACTGACTTGCAATAATTGGCCTCACTGTAGGCTCCTCTGGTGTTTCGAGCAGGACCGCAGCGCCGCCGAACAGCGGCGCGTCAAAAATCGGACGTTAGTCAGCCCGAAGGAGCCGCTGTACGGGGCAGAGATTCCGCAGTCGTTGCGAAAACGTCGAGCTACTAATACAAATTTCTGTGTATTGCTGGGTCTCCGGTTCCCACAACATTTTCAAAAAAAAAAAAAAAATTAGAACCGTTCCACTCAATGTGAAAGCTGTCGGAAGTGCAGACCAGTGATTCGCCATAATGGGCTGTACCGCCGTTATCCGCTTACTGCTACCACCCCATGCAATTCAAATTTCCTGCCTGCAGACGCCAAACTCTGCAGATGCCAAACGAAAATGAGGAAGCGTACACTGTTTACTAGAATCACAATGTGCAAAAAAGACAAGGTTGGCGCGCATAAAATCTGAGTGGCAGAAAAATGGAAATCGAGCAAAAGGTGAGAGAGAGAGAGAGAGAGAGAACGTTTATTGAAGCAGCAGGGACGGGGTAGGGGATAAAAAGAGTTAGGAGCTGTGGGCGGCCATCCTATTCCGGTAGGCCGCGTGGCGCGGCTGCCATCCTCGCCCAAGAGAAAAGCTGATATTAAGTTAAAATCACCGCCATCACAATCATCATCATCATCAAATATTGTGTTGAGCCCACGCTGCGGAGAAGAACGCCCCAACGAAGACCACAGCTGCTCGCCACGCTGCGCGTTGTGTAAAAAAGGACATCTTACTGGCGCAAAAGAGTGCGAGCTGAAATTCAGAAACCCAAGAATACCCCCGGGCAACAGGAGCAAGCCTGCCAATCAACAGAAACAACCCAGGTGGTCCGACGACGAATGGCCCGAGCTCCAAGGACGCCAAGTGCAAGAAGAAACACAACCAGCTGACCGCACCCCCCAAACGAGGAAGGAGGATGCCCTACAGAAGAAGAGAAGCAAAGAAGCCGTCAAACGGGTGAGCTGGACAGGTGTAGCCTCCCAGGACCTCAGGCAGTCTTTCCAAAAATTAATTAAAACAGATGAAATAAACGAACTGAAGAAACTCATCCTAGACATCAAGGCAGAAAATTCTATGCTAAGAGAGAAACTAGAAAAATACGAACGCGCACAACATGACACAGACTCTACCACTGCAGGCTTTCAGAATCCCGGAGAACAGCCGAGTGCAGACACGTCAATGTGGCAACAACCTCAAGACTTTAGAAAAGAAATGAGAGCCGAAATCAGAAGGTTGATAGCGGAAATGGTAGTATCCAGGACAAGTCCCAAAAAATCTAGCAAGAGAAAACTATCGAACACACAAGGTAGTAAGACCTTCAAGCACATCGTAATGCAGGAAAATTCAAACATGAGTACGGAGGAATCGGAAAGCGACGACGATATAGTTGCAGTGTACGGCACTAACCATGACGCCTAAATTGAAAAACACGCAAGAACAATTAGTGATATGGCAGTGGAACTGTAGGAGCATTAACAAGAAAACAAATCTTCTGGAAGCCTACATAGACAAGAAGGACGTCAAGCCCTACATTATACGTATTCAAGAGGCAGGCTTACCAACCTAAGGGGCTACAATAGAATTGATACATCTAAAGACACCAGGGTGTCTACGTACGCTAAAAAAGACGTAACATGCAATAGATACGATCTTTCTACGAAATCCCCGTCTGCCGTTCTCGTCGAAGTAATACCTACGCAAAGGAAATGTAAGAGCTTCTTTGTTCTCAACGTATACAGCCCACCGTCCAGCAACAAGGAGAACTTCAAACCGCTCTTTAGAGAAACAATGAATATAGTCGCCAAAAATAACGTAATCCTTCTCGGGGATATGAACGCCCCGCACAAAGAATGGAATTATAACTTTGACTCTGCCAAAGGAAAAAATCTTGTCAATGCAATGGAGGCACTTAACCTGCACACGATAAACGACACATCCTTCCCCACTAGAACGGGTAACAACCGCAGTGTGGATACGTGCCCCGACCTAACAATAGTTCCCGACATGAATGGCCTCACCACCTGGCTTAATACTAAAGAAAATCTCGGAAGCGATCATGACATCATCGAAGTGAAGACATGCTCAGACAACTACAGAAGAAGGCCCAGAAAACAAAAGATGACCGATTGGAACGCTTTTCGCGAAAAGCTAGGGGCCCACGGTAACATACAAGAAATAGGCGCCTGGTCCGGCAACATCAAGGAAGCCTTTCATAAAGCAACCAAAGAGTACGGACAGGAGAACGAATTCTTGTGCGTTGACAGCTACCTGATCAGTCTGTGGGACAAGAAACAGAAACTGTACAAACGATGGAAGAAGAAAAGACACAATAAGAAGCTCAAGCTTCGCATCAGAAACTTAGACAAACGGGCCAGAGATCATGCCAGCAAGCTCGCAAACCAAAACTGGAACGATTTTTGCGAATCGCTTAAAGGCACCCTGAACCATCACTGCGAGCCGGCCTAGTTGGAACTGATTCATTTTGAAGGTAATAGCGCACAGAAACGGGGACAAAGAAAGGAACACACGGACAAGCGCCTAAACCCTGAACACCTCCAAAACATGGGCTATTATCAAGGGCATGTTCAACCCCGAAACAAGAAGAAGAGAAACGAGTCACCAACTCATCAAAGTGGCTCACAACTTCAAAGGTACTAACAACGAATTGATTTTGGCTATTAAAGAGCGATTTGAACTGGATCGAAACATCCCGCCGGTACGCAGGAACTATCAATGTAGCCCCAATGACTTACTTGATAGAGAAATCTCGAAGGAAGAGCTACAGCAGGCTATATTGGCCAGCAATAAAAAAAGCACCCCTGGTGCAGATGGAATAACAAACAATATGCTAAGAAACTTAAACGATGCTCAGATGGAGGCCCTGGCCAAATACATAAACGATTTGTGGCTCGAAGATCGACTACCCCCTCAATGGAAACACTCCACGATAACAACTATACCCAAGCCGGGGAAACCCCTCGAAATAAAAAATCTAAGACCAATTTCTCTTACCTCATGTGTCGGCAAAATCTACGAAAGAATAATTACGACAAGACTTCAAAAGTACATAGAAGAACACCAACTTTTTCCGGACTGCATGATCGGTTTCAGGCAAGGACTGTCCACCCAGGACGCCTTTCTACAGTTAAAACACGATATCATAGACAACGATAACGACCAAGATCAAATCATCCTCGCACTGGACCTCAAAGGCGCCTTCGACAATGTATCGCACGAGTCTATCCTTAAGGCCGCCGAGGAGACACAGTGCGGGGAAAGAACATACAATTACATTAGAAACTTCCTATCAGACAGAACAGCAACAATCGGCATAGGCAACACTCGATCCGACCCCTTTAAGGCACCAAACAGAGGCACGCCCCAGGGATCAATTATCTCGCCTCTTCTGTTCAACTTAACAATGATCAAAATTGCTAAGAAACTGGAAGAACGTGAAGAAATTGGAAAAGTCATATATGCCGACGACATTACTATCTGGACGAAAAGCGGAACATTGCAATCTAAATTAGATCTGCTACAATATGTTATCAACGACCTCCAAGATCCGATTATAAATAATGGCTTGAAATGGGCCCCTGAAAAATCTGAACTCATCAGGCTAAGGTCGACGAGAAACAACATCCCTCCAGGCAGCATTATACTGGATGGACAGAACATCCCTTTCCGCCCCGCAATAAGAATACTAGGCATGGTCATTCAGGAAGACAATAAAGTCACAAATACTCTCAGCAAGCTTGGCAAAACGGCTCAACAGCTGGCCAGAGTAGTAAAAAGGATTACAAGAGCTAGGAAGGGCATAAGAGAGGAGGACACCCTCCACCTTGTTCAAGCCCTCATAATGAGCCGGATTGCATATAGCCTCCCCTTCCACCGGATGGATCACAAACAAGAGGAAAGGGCCGATGCCATAATAAGAACAGCTCACAAGACCGCTCTAGGCCTACCAATTTACACATCCAACGAAAAATTCCTGAAGCTTGGCGTACACAACACCTTCAGAGAAATCAAGACTACGCTATTAGATGCCCAGAAAGAACGCCTCCTCAAAACCAGAACGGGCAGAGAAATTCTCAGATCTGGACAGGAGGTTCATGCAGCCTTCATTAATAGGATGTTCGATTTAACACCCGCTCAAAGACACTGTATCAAGACCTCTCCAATTCCCAAGAAAATGGACCCCACTCACAATAAGGGCAGAAGATTGGCAAGAACTCGCTACATCCGAAAAACATATCAGGACAATCCAAACGCAATCTACACCGATGCTGCCGTAAACAAGCAAGGCAATGCATCAGCAGTAGCTACCAATGAACATGGGAAGATATGGGTTTCATCATTACCAAACAACTAAATATTCAAGAAGCAGAAACTGCTGCCATCATACTAGCAATCAGATGGGCTGAATTCAAGAATAAGGACTCAATAATTATCACTGACTCGACCAGGGCCATAAGGAACTTCATCTGCGGCATCGTCCCAAGGAATGCTGAAAGACTTCTCCCAAAAATTCTAAAACAGAACCACACACTTGTCTGGACTCCCGCCCATCAGGGGCTAGAGGGTAACGAGGCGGCCGATTCTCTTGCGAGGACTACCATACACCGCAGAGACCCGGAACATTCGTACGCCCTCCCTGCGTACTGTCAAGGCACAGACAAATTAGCATCCTACAGGCTTCACCGAAGATCAATGCCTACGCCACACCCCAGCCTAACTGCTGAAGAAGCGAGAAATCTTAGAAAAATACAGACGAACACCTACTTACATAAGTCCAGACTATCACTTATGTTCCCAGAAAAGTATAATGAGGACTGTAAGCAGTGTCACCAGAAGGCCGATCTATTCCATACAGTCTGGAATTGCCCAATTACTTGGGACAAAAATACCCACCAAACCTCATTAGAGTCCTGGGAGGAAGCCCTGTCCAGCCCGGACCCTGCACAGCAGCTTGCGCTGCTTAGTAGGGCCAGGGATGGCCAAATAGCTTCTGGGGTCCTGGAATTTGGATCCCACCCTTGATCTCTCCCCCTTTTCCCTCACCCCTTTTCACCAAATAAAGTTTACTACTACTACTACTACTACTACCCTGCCCCCCCCCCCCATTCGAAATACTCCCGAGGTGTTCAGCCGCGCGGTTTATAAGATCTCGCGCAGCTGAAAAGCATAAGCGGGAAGGCTATACCGCAAATGATAGTGTCCCCCGCGGACGTACACTCAATTATTGACAAACAGGAGGAGTACAAATAAGACTGAAGGTTCTCCCCAACATTAGAACATGGACTCCTGTCTGCAAAAGGAGCTTTCTTTCGAAAACAACTAGAAAACAACCAAAACGTCACCTACACGGGCCCTGCTCTCCACTGTGGGGACAACGCCTCCCTAGTCCCCGTCTATCATGAAATGCCTCACGCTAATACACACGACCGCGGGGCCATGCAGACAAAACAAGTTTGGTTCATTCGAAAGATTGCCTCGTTAGGATCCTACTGACACCACTTATAACGTGAACTTCAACTTAAATAAGCACCACCGAAGAAGCCGAAACAGGTACGGGTGTGACGGTCGGTATTCTCAACGTGACCCTGGGTCCACACTGGGCATGATGAGATAGAGGCACAGACACATGTCAGTTAGTTTATATAGTATTTAATAGGATCAACTGGCTCTTCTTGCTTACTGCTCGGCGTCGCTGGGCTGCTTTGGCGTGATGCGGCACAGGCGTGTAGGAAGGGCCGGACGTTCGCCACAACCAAGCTGCTGCGGGCTTGAGCGTGGAGTTTGTTGCGGTCACCGTTGCGATCACGCCGCTGTGGCTGCTCGGTCTCGAACGAAAAGGTGGTAGACGTTTGGTGGACGCTGCGATGAGGCTTCTCCGGCTTGGGCTCGAACGGTGGCTGGTCGTCGGTCGACTAAGTGTGGAGGCGGGTGGTCAGACGTCGCACTCGAGCGATTGCTATAGACTCCGGAACCCGAAGCCGGATATAGACTCCGGAACCCGAAGCCGGATTAGTCTTCTGACTAACGCTTCTCGCGACTCGTCTCGTCCGCTCTCCGGGTCGTTCTCTCTGGATCTATCTCCCCGTCTTCGATCGGCCTCCCCTTTTAATACCTTCCGTTGCTCTCTTCCTCCACGACGTCAGTGACTCTTCCCTCGTGCCCGCCGGAGACATGATGAGCCACTTAGGTTGTCACAAAGGAGTTCTTCTTATCGGGGTGTTCGAGCGGTGTCTCCAAGACGGTACCAAGATGCCTTCTGCAAGGTGAGTCACTAATTGACGCTTCGCAACTCGCCTCTCCGCGTATGCTCCCGAAATTCCCGTTGCTGGCCCGGTGATGCCGTGCCCGTGTGGCGCGCTGGCCCATTTTTCGGAAGGGTCAAAGACCGGTGTCCCGTCGCCGATCCTTAGAAGTTCAATGCACACAGCGCACACACATACACTGGACTACCAGGCCCTGTACTCGCCGCGGTGGCTCAGTGGCTAAGGCGTTGCGCTGCTGAGCACGAGGTCACGGGTTCGATTCCCGGCTGCTGCGGCCGCTTTTCTGATGGAGGCGAAAAGCAAAACCGTCCGTGTGTTCGAGATTTCGGCGCACGTTAAAGATCCCCAGATGGTCAAAATTAATCCGGAGCCCTCCACTACGGCTCCGGATCATCGCCTGCGCTGCGTCGGCGCGTTAAACCCTACAATCAATCAATCTAAAAGGCCCTGTGCAAGATTAGAACCAGCGCCAGTCCCCTTCAACGCCTGTTCCCAAGATTGGTGGTGCTACAGGATGACACCGTACCAGTATGGTGCAACGCGGTTTCTTGAGGCCAGCCACCTGCCGAGGGCTTTTCAGGGAACATAAGCCGCCACACGGGGAGCACAAAAACAAAAACCACTGAGTATAAAAAGGTTATGCAGAATATCAAAAGTGGCCGAGTTCACAAATGGTTCAAAAATGGCCGCTGCTTAGCTCAGTTAACCGTGGATATGCAAAGATAAGCTTAGCTTGGGTTGGTTAAGTCTTGGTCTCACTTAGCTAACCTTTGATTTGGCTGCAATTACACTATTCGTCCAAAGCCTGCCTTTTTCGACGGATGTGGTCCCGCTCCCAGCGCCTTCAAAGCTGTTCCGACGCTTTCAAAGCTTTTCCGCAGTTTCCGAAGCTACCTTGCTGCGCTTGGCATCCCAGACTCTCTCCAGTGAAGGAGCGCGTCACGCGATATCCGCGAGGTGGTCAGGCGCCGCTTGTCGCCGCTCAACATGGCCACGCTCATATTGAATCCCAATGGCAGATCGGAAACGGTCGCTGAGCTCCGCCGCTAGGCACGATGCTCCTTCGAAGAACAGGGGCTCCGAACCTGTCTATGACACACACCCGCTCCCGCTGGAGCAAATGCCAAAGAATGATGGGGAAAAATATTTCCCGGCAGCTTTTGCATCGGGCCCTCAAAAAAGTGTCTGCTTCCCTGTGAGCGTTTCCTTCTTTCCGGGTGTCAACTTAAAGCCTCTATGACTTTAGTGTCAACGCCGTAGAACGTCGACCATGACGAAAGCTTTCTCGGCCTTTTCGTAGGCAGGTAAAAAGAAAACTGAAATGCCGAAGGCGCATTAATACGCCTTGTCCACCCAATCGTCGTTCGGGCTGGGTGGGCTTCTCGCCACTTGGTTCTTAGTTTTGGCGTCGCACTCGCTTTCCTCGTGCACCAGCTTTGGCTGGTGCAGCGAGCCCAAGAAGCCGGACGGACTCAAGGGGTCCTGGAATGAGGACTCTTCCCCAGGGTTGACAACTTTAGATACACGTTTATTCCTCCTCCTCCTCGTGTAGCAAGCACGAGCGCGACTCGGCATGCAGCATGTTTTAACGTCGTGAACGCAGCGTGCATTAGCCGTGCGCACGGCATGGCGGGTTGAAAAGGCGAATATACGGGAAGCAGACGGTGACGTCACGACCGCCCCGCGAGTTACGTTACTGCCGACTCCGCCGATTTTCGGGGAGCAACCTTTATTGCTCCACGGAGCAACCTTGACTGCGACGACGCTCTCGATCGGATTCGGTTGCTACCGATCTGACATTGGAACGCGTTTGCTCCAAACGGAGCAAAAAAGTTGCTCTGAAAGTGCTCCGGATCTGCCATTGGAATTCAACGAGGCCCGGACTCGCTCTCATCCATGGCCAAGCTCGCACGCGCGCGGCGAGTCACGTGGTCAGGCAGCGACGCAGCTGCGGAGGGCGCATGCGCCAGGCCGGCAGCGGCGGCGGCAAGCTGACGCGGCCGTCGGCGTAGCTCTGCCCGGCGAGTCACGTGATGCGTTACCAAGGATACGGCGCAGCTACGATTTAGTGAAGGTGAAATTTATCGTGACGGCGAAACCGCTCGACAAGATTTGTAAAGCTTCGGTTTAAAACACCAAGTCAGTTCCACCGCCTTATCTGGACTTTACGGCTGTAGTGAAACGGGGGGGACTAAGTATAATGATGATGATGAAAAGCTATTTTGCCAAAACTCGAGAGAACTTATATTCCGCCCCACCTTTGCGCAGTGGCAGTGGTGGGACCAATGAAGCGGCGCATACCCACTCAGCGCGATTGGTCATGCACTCACGGAAAGAAACCATACGCGGATTAATGCGAGAACGAACGCGGGAAAAACTACCGCATCTCTTTCGTTCGGCGCTGCAACTGCTTAGGCAACGCCAACAACGAAATTTACTCTCCACTTCACGGTTTCATCTCGGCCATCGGAAGACTCCTTTGTTAACACGTATTGTCCTGTAAGTCTCTTCTCCTCGCCTCCGCAGATTGTATGTAGCGAGAGAGATGAAACATTTATGGAGCGGCAAAGGTAGCAGTGGATCCATAGTTCAGGAAGCCATGTCCTAGCTATTCTTTTTTCGGTCTTGAGTCGACACCCCCCCCCACACACACACACACACACCATTGCTAACAATTCATACTTAAGCGGCCAGTTCTCACAACAGGATCTAATAACGTTGGGTTCTCAAGCCTTGGCCAATCTCGGTCTCTTTGTACGAGTTAGAACTGTAAAGGAGAAAAAAGTACAAGCAAAACCTCAAAGATCACTAATTTTACATTGAAAGGGGTTTCCAACCGCTTTAAATTTCCTTTATACCGGACCGTGTAGTTAAATACGGTCTTTATTCCTACCACTGATGTTTCACCGACACTCCAACTGGGTATGTGCCGTTCCCAACGGAACATCATCATCATCCCCATCATCAGCTCACGGGGTCAGGCGAGGGCCCGAGCCACCAGCTCACACCATGGGTCTATTCGATTCAGCCTGCACCCCTTGAACCAGTTCACAGCGGTGCAAAGAGGGTTCCGCCATCGGCGGAAACAAACCTGCACATTTTTCGTCTGCTTCTGCACCTCCTCGGCAGGGAGTGCAGGCAAAGCCATGAACCCGTCCTGCACCCGTCGGCACCACCGGTGAATCGAACGGCGCGGTTCAGGTGCCGCGAGCTGCACCGCTGAAACGAACGGTGAAGTGCGGCACTGCCTGAACTGGTTCACGCGGTGCAGGTGAAACGAATAGACCCCATTACTCGCGTTCCTGACGCATTTCGGCGAGCCAATAAGGACGCTACGTGTTTGAAACACCGTTGCCTTCAATTGGCTGCGTTACTTGATCGGGGGAGCCAATAATAGCTTGCCACGGGATGGCCAAGCTGATGAGCGAACGCGCCCGACACCGAGGAGGAAGTCGAGAATCAACTGCTTCGAATGGCGTTTCCAGGTTCGCCCCATCGGAGCCACAGGGGACCCGAGGCTCGTCAGAAGTTCGGAGCTACCCGAGGGCGGCCAGCGGCTCCGCCATCCGACTCTGCCGTGGCCCCGACAACCGAGCTTCTGAGCTGGCAGCCGGCGTTCGTCTCCAGGGCGTCTGTCGCGCAGAAGCGTGGCCGAACTGCGTTCCTTCTGGAACCCATCCGCGGACTGCACGCACAGCGGGCACGTCGACGCGCTTCCTCGCTGGGCTCGGCAACCACGCGGCCCCACCGGTCGTCTCTGCGCCGACACCCAGCGCATCACCGACACGACGTCGCCCACGTAAGCTAGCCGTCCTTTCGTGAACTTGTCCGCATTTTGAGACTTCCGTGGCGACTCTAGGCCTTTTAAGTAGGGAACACTTTAGGGGCTCGCCTTTTCGTCGTAGCTCGCTCGCTGGACCAAAGCCACACGGCGTCATCGCGGCGTCCGCAGAGGGTTCGAAAGCCAAGCGGTTTATACAGGGTGTTGCGACGATAATTGGAACACTTTAAAAAATTTTCCTGAGCGAACCGCCGCTCTGTTCGCGCTGAAACGTGCCACGAAGGTCGCATTTTGTGGTCTATTTTGTTTGATACCGGGAACAACGATGGTACTTACCTGTGTATTCTGAAAATAAATAAAAACGATTTTCGCCTGTGGGAAAATGGCGGCTGATTTGGACATGCGAGCCAGCGCAAGTTGATGTTGGAACGACGGAACCACCTGCAGAGTGAAACGCCTGTTTGGGATTTACGTACGGAGCCCAATGGTGCAGCAGGCGATCCGAAAATGCACCTAGAAATGAGCTAGCAGACGATCAGAAAACCCGGTTTTCGGGCTCGCACGTCCAAATGAGCCGCCATTTTCACATAGGCGAAAATCGTTTTTATTTATTTTCAGGATAAACAGCTAAGTACCGTCGTTGTCCCCGGTGTCAAACAAAATAGACCACAAAATGCGACCTTCGTGTGACGTTTGAGCGCGAACAGAGCGGCGGTTCGCTCAGGAAAAATTTTTAAAGTGTTCGAATTACCGTCGCAACACACTGTATAGTCATAAGCATTCGAAACTCGTGAACCTCTGGCGCTTGTAATACATCTCCCCGTTGTTTAGCGCAAAGAAAACTGCAGGTACATTTGAGGCAAAATATACGTAATTAACCGTCAGCGCCCGCGTTCATTTAGTGAGGAACGCTTGTTGAGTTGGTTTTTACGTAGCAAGCGAAGAAAGTGGTAGTGCAACGCCGGCACGTGCCGGAGGAAAAGCTATTACAAAAAGAACAGAACTCCCGCTGCCGCAGTTTCAGGTAGGGGGCGCGCGAGCACGGCGAATGCGGGAAAGTTAAAACGCGTTGGACAAACCCCGTTAAATTCATCAGGAGTGTAATGAAACAGGGCGGCGAAGAGCATGATGGGTGGTAAGAGTAAGCGGATAAGGCTAATCATTGCTCTGCACTTCCGACAGCTTTCACATTGAGTGGAACGGCTTTAATTTTTTACATTTGTACCGTAATGGTGTATGCAGTCCACGTTTTCCTTAAACTTTACTCGTTGGAATCACAGGAGTACTTTCGATTTAAAAGCTGCACCTGTGGATACAAGGTACAGTAGGGGGCTACGCACTATAGTTTACGTCAATGTGGGATCTGCACCGTGTACCGAAACCTCGGCAGCGGGGCCTTTTAGCTCATCGCATTTATCCGCAAAACGGCATCGAAGGTGAGAATCGAACCCACGACAACGGTCTCACTAATAGCGAGGTGTTTTTTTAAGTGTTTTAATTTTTAAGACTAGGCTGGCGCACGGCAGGGCGTCTGCCTTAAAGGAGTACTGACACAAAATTTCAAAGCTGAGATAACTATGTAAAACGCTTCCTTTTTATCAGGAGATATCTCCCAGCAAGTTTCAACAGCAACCGTTCAGCGAAACATATTTAAAATCCATTTTAATCTTCGCCCGCACGAGAAAGCCCAGAGCGGGCCGACGTGACATCATCTGCTACGTGCCCCAAACTGCCGACGTCGGGGCTCCCGTGACGAAGCCGACGCGCTGGCTGTGGTTGGCGCGCGCTGCTCGGGCGTGTGTACACGTCATGGTTTTGGGACTGACGTCATGCTGCCCGGGTCTGTGGGGACGGCGAAGACCTCGGCCAGTCTGGGCGCACGCGTGCGCTCGCTCGCGCGCGCTCCCAGAGAGGCAGCGATACGGCAAGAATGGTGACGCCATGTGATACATGCTGTCATGGCGGCCGCTCGGCGTTTTTTTGTCGAAACCGAAACTGGCACGAATAAACGACGCCGTAAATGAATGTTTACGCTGCGCTCGACCGTCTAATCTGTCATTCTGTGATATAGTGGGCTGGTAGGCACGCATAGCAGCGAAAAAACGTAACATAAAAATTTCGTGTCAGTACTCCTTTAATGGTGCGCGAGTTTCCGTCTTCGCTTCTTGATACCTCGGTGGTGGTTCTATGCCGCTCCTTTATTTTTTTCATCTTTTGATTATAGTAATTATAATTATGTAATTATAATTTAATTATAATGTATATGCTTTAGGTCAGTCTTCAGAGGAGAAGGAGGAAAAGCTTTATTCAAACGCAATATTAAGCGCCGAGAATGCCCCGGGCCAGGTTCACCAACCTGGCCCGTGAGCTGGTCGAGTTTTCGGTGTTTGTTCGTGGGCTAGCATTACGTTCAATATTACTGGCTCATATTACATAGTACCATCTTTGTCTTTATCGGCATTGATTTACGAGCTTATACAGTGTGTTACATCGATAAATGGAACACTTAAAATTTTTTTTCTGAGCCAACCGCTGCTCCGTTCGCACTTCACAAGAAGGTCGAATTTAATGGTCTATTTTGTTTGACACCGGAGACAACAGCGGTACGTGCCTGTTTATTCTGAAAATAAATAAAAAATGATCGCCTGTGGGAAAATGGCGGCCAATTTGGACGTGCAAGCTGATCTTATAACGACGGCGCTACCTGGTGTATGCAGAGCCAAACGCAAGATAGCGATTCACGATAGGAAGGAGCCACATGAGGTAGCAGACGATCAGAAAACCTCTTTTTTCGTTTGTTTTTGCTGGCCACAAATAGTTCCATAATTGCTTACGAATTATAATAAAGTACTCCCGCGGTTCATCGTTGTCAATAGCAGTCATCTGGTTTCAGACGGTCTGGCGTCTGCTGTGCCCGGTTTCCCCGCTTTCTGAAATAAGGCTCACGATTCTTTGTTCACGTTTGTTGCTTTCTTGTCGTTTTACTTTTATTATTCGGTGCGTGCGTGTCTGCGCTTCTGACATGGCGTCACGAGATCTATTCACTGCAGAGGCACAGCAGATTACAGACGACCTGAAAGCAGATGACTGGTATTTACACCGACACACCGATGAACCACGAGAGCACTTTATTATTATTGGTAATAGCTCTTATGTAAGTATTTGTGGCCATCGAGAACCATCGACAAAAGATATTCTGATCGTCTGCTACCTCATTTGGCTCCTTCCTAGCGTGAAACGCCATCGTGTGTTTCGCTCTGCATTCCCCAGGTGGCGCCATCGTTCCAAGATAAGCTTTAACGTCCAAATTGGCCGCCATTTTCCCATAGGCAAAAATCGTATTTATTTATGTTCAGAATAATCAGGTCAGCACTGCCGTTGTCCCTGGTGTCAAACAAAATAGACCACTAAATTCGACCTTCTTGTGAAGTTTGAGCGCGAACTGAGCAGCGGTTCGTTCAGAAAAAAAAAATAAATAAAGCGTTCCATGCATTAATCGATATAACACCCTGTATTATGGGGCATCGGGAAGGGTTGGAGCGCAGTCCGTTATACAATAGGGTAATCACGATAGGTATTAGAGAGTATTGTCCGATGCGTATTTCGTTTTCGTGAGTGAATGTTTTCATCCGTACGAAGTAAGCCGCAGTAGCGTTGTTAATTATTTCTGGAGGAAGGGAAATAAATGATTTGAGATTAGCCATCGGGGTTTATCGTGTCATCGGCGTGCGGAGTGTTCTCCATTGGGAAATCAAAGTTCCACCGTAACACCCCCTGCCCTCTAATATAAAATTTTAATATAACTACAGAAGATCTTATAAAGTCATATTGTTTCATTAGTTGCTTCAAAAAATAAAACTATTAAACCGTAATTTTAATGTTTATTTCTGGTCACAACATTTACACAGATTTTTATGCCGTGCGTGACACGTGTGGCTTACGTATGCCTTGAACAAGCTTCCGATTAAACGATATTCGTCAAATTTAGGGATGCCCCATACCGTTAAATGTAGCAGTTTGTATCTTGTTTGTATTCAGCAAATGTGGTGTTGAAAAATGGCCTTTGTAGCAATTAAACCAAACCTCGCAGTGGGTGCAAAAATGAAAATAAATCTACGACGTGCCTCCCACAACGGCCTGCCTCCGTGCCAGGGCGGTTAAAGTTGGAGGCATACAGTCATCCGAATGCAACATCAAGGGTCCTCGGCCGTAATTATCGCCTGAAAGCTGGCTACTGGTCCGTCTGAGTAAAGGGATATGGAGCAAACTCTTCTCCCCCTCCATGCGTACGCCTACGATAACGAGAATGATACCCCCAATTTCTGCCTCGTAAGTTTGCACCGGGGCTTGTTTGGAATTTTGTCCAGTTGATCCACTATACTTGGAACCACATTCAAAATTGTCCCTGGTATGTTTGAAGTAGTTCAAACATGTTGAGAAAGTAGTTCAGAGGAGATAGACATCCCACCAGTAACGACCGAAGAAGTAAGGAAGGCTTTGAAAGAAATGAAAGGGGGCAAAGCACCTGTTGAGGATCAGATAACAGCAGACCTCTTGAAGGATGGTGGAGAAATTGTACTTGAAAAACTGGCAAACCTGTATACGCAATGCCTAATGACCTCAAGTGTACCGGAATCTTGGAAGAACGCAAACATCATACTAATCAATAAGAAAGGTAACATGAAGGACTTGAAAAATTACAGGCCGATCAGCTTACTGTCAGTCGTCTACAAGGTACATACCAAGGTAATCGCTAACAGAATTTCTGCAACCTTAGATTTCAGTCAACATAAAAAACAAGCAGGGTTCCGTAAGGGTTATTCAACAATGGACCATAATCACACGATCAATCAGGTGATAGAGAAGTGCGCTGAGTATACTGAACCCCTATATATAGCCTTCATAGTATGAGAAAGCATTTGACTCAGTCGAAACCCTAGCAGTCATTCAGGCATTACGGAACCAGGGTGTAGACGAGCATTTTGTATGAATACTAAGGATATTTAGAATGGGTCAACAGCTACCATTGTCCTCCATAAGGAGAGCAGTAAAGTACCTATAAGGAACGGCGCCAGACAAGGAGACACAATCTCTCCAATGTTATTCACATCATGTTTACAAGAGGTATTCAGAACATTGGATTGGTAACAGGTGGCAATAAGGGTTAACGGAGAATACCTCAGCAACCTCAGATTTGCTAATGACGTTGCCCTGGTAAGTAACTCGGGGGACGAATTGCAAAGCATGATTACCGTACTGGAAAAACAGAGTAGAACGGTGGGCCTGAAAATTAATATGCAGAAAACTAAAGTAATGCTTAATAACCTCGGGAAAGCACAGCGGGTGGTGAGGCAGTGGAAGTGGTAAGCGAATATACCTACTTAGGCCAAGTTGTGACCCCGGATACCAACCATGAGGCAGAGATAATTAGAAGGATCAGAATGTGGTGAAGTGCATACGGCAGACATTCTCAGATAGTGAATAGCAGCCTACCGTTGTCCCTGAAGAAGAAAGTGTATGACAGCTGTTCAACTTCAAGTGTATGATAGGGTTCAACTTAAATTGACAACGACTCAGCGGGCAATGGAGCGAAAAATGATAGGTGTAACATTAAGGGACAAGAAGAGGGCGGAGTGGGTCAGGGAACAAACGCGAGTTAAGGGCATATTAGTAGAAATTAAGAAGAAATGGACGTGGGCAGGGCATGTAATGCGAAGGCAAGATAACCTTTGGTCATTATGGGTAACAGAGTGGATCCCTAGAGAAGGCAAGCGTTGCAGGGGGCGGCAGAAATTTAAATGGGCAGATGAGATCAAGAAGTTTGCGGGGATAAATTGGTCACAGTTGGCAGAGGACTGGGGCAATTGGATAATAATGGGAGAGGCCTTTGCCCTGCAGTTGGAGTAGATAGGCTAGTGATTATGATGACGATGATGATGATGATGATGATGATGTTTGAAGTTAGCACTGAGGCGTGAAAGCTTCAGAGCCGTCTCCCGAAACTGTTTTGGGTGATATTGTACCACTCTGGAGGGGTTTCGAATAAGTGAGCAGCAAAGATGACGCACTCCCTACATGCATGAACTATATATCCCGCTATATGCAAGGGCCATACTGCATATGTTACTGCATCAACAGATGGCTATTCGGTGTTGGGTATAGAGCGAAGCTGTCGTTGAACATTTTGGCAAGGCTAATCGATCTAAGAGTGAGAGCTTGGGCTCGTTGGTGATCGCAATCGGAAGTATGCGAGGGCAACACGACTTGAGAAGGGAGGAGCCGCGAGAGTATGGACGAGAAAATTTAGCAGGTGACTGCACCATCTTGGAATGATTGTTCAGAACTGGCTTTTACCAAATTCTTCCACCTCCAGGGTGAAATGTTCATAAATTATCGCTATAATTGTCAGCCAGTGCTGTATTGATTGTACTACTAACTGTCTTGCTGCCTTCACTCAAGTGCACGCGTACTTGCCATCGAGAACCAACTAAAGGCAATCGCCTTGATAATGGTGCTGGTGCGGACATGATGAACAGCCGAAATCTTCACCATGACAACCAAGACTGTAAAAAGTGCACATGAATATGCTCTTTACTCGAAGACGCTGAGGCACCTGCCATACCCGGGAGGGGCGGGGGGGAGGTGGAGATGCAGGCTACTCCAAAATGTGCGCTGAAACCACACCGTCCGGGCAGGCCTGATTGCCGCATTCATCAACGACCATCCTGTTGCACAGCCGAAAGCAGTGGCAGAACTAGTGGGACGAGTTTTTTTACGAACCTTTACGGGATCGCGTGTATCTGTAATAGCAGGAACGATCATTTTCGGCACGCCTGCACTTTCAGCCAGATTAGCGCACAACCACTCTAAAGCTCTTAACATGCGAAGGTACTCATGGCTGTCGTTAATATCGTGTTTCTGTGGGAGCGGGGGCTTACAACTCCGACAGGTTGCCGCATCTGAAGCAATTAAAATAAACACGTGGCGCAGAAGAATGCTGCACACTGAGCAACTAACCCAGTACTTGGCATTGTTACTTCAGGGGGGACTTATGCTGGCTATTTATAACTTCCCATAAACAAGATGTCGTCCGAAATAGGAAAAAAAACCTGAAGGATAGTGGTACTTGGCCAGTTGCAATGACATGACCTATGATAAGCCCAAGCATTAAGTGAGTACAAAAACAAGAGGACATAAATTCGGTTATGTGTCCTTGTCTCTTGCACTTGTTGCAAAGAATAAAGATAGAAAACTTTTTTAATGTTTTAGTTGCCACCTTCGTCCTACTGCTTGGCATGTAGGAGTAATCCCCGAATGAACATCCGAATCACTGCAAGTCCACTTTAATGGTCAGTAAAAGGTTAGCTTGCTGGGCCAGTTGGTTCGTGCTGAAGCTTGGTCAAACCAGATAAAAATAAGACGTAGAGAGGGAGTAAAGTACAGACAACACAAACGCTGGATGTGCGCGTGTCATGTCTGCGTCATATTTTTCACTGGTTTTTCCAAGCTTCATTTCGCTTCCCTGGCAGCTCTTACGTAAAAGACGTGTAATTCTGCCTTTTTAAGAGTTATTGAGAGAAGACCTTGAGTGCTGTGATAGAGAGCCAACAGAGACTAATTATGACGGTCTGCGACCCTGGACGTTAGGTAACAGGTTTAATTTGCCGAAACTTCACTCGTTCAGTCCAAACGTCAATTCGTTTGTACGTAGCGCTGAAATATTTGCGGCAGTGAAGTGCAGGGGCTACGGATCAACTATGCCATCTCTAGACTTGTTTGTTATCTAAAAAAACACTATAACCCGCTACCTCGTTCTCGGAAGCTTTATAGCCACCGTGGAAGGTTCTAAATCAACCGGAGCCCATCAGCCTGGCGTGCCCGATGTCGCAGGCATTGATTCTCAATTCTGATTCGTAGAGGTCTCATTGCAGCGTCCCACCTAGGGAACGTTTTCGGTGCACGAGCGGTCCCTTCCTCTCTGTTCTCCCTGTGCAGAAACCTCACAGGTCGGTCAAGATGCTTAACTGTGTTCCCCTCTTTTGGGACTGTGTCCGAAGACACTGTTGTATCGAACGCAGGAGCTGCGCTACGGACCTAGCGGTGTGGTTCCCCACGATTACCATAGCTGGTCCTCTATCACACCGCGTGCGCCTAGCCGAGACTTCAGGCAGGACGGTGGCACCAGGGCGGGTCGCCTGGATCGAGACCTGGGCACCACCCCTTCCCCGAGCCGGGACCACCTGCACCTCTGCCCCACCACGGCAAGTAATCTGGCGGACAACAACACCAAGGTATAGACACCGCTTCGTAGTAAAGGCGCCCATGACACAGTCCCGTGGGGTGGGTGCTGTTTCAGCACGTGATGGAAGCAACACGCGTATATAGGAGACCACGGGCAGCCGTCCATGCATGAGAAGAGTGACACGCCTTCTATTACAGAGGGCATCAGGCAGGGAAACACTCTTTCACCATGCTTATTTGCAGTCAGCCCAGGCAGGACATTCAGGAGGCTTTTTTTTTATTCGAAAGTTTGCCCTGCGGCATAACGGTGCACAATTCACAGGTACACGAACAAGTTTGCTTCTCGTATAAAGTCCAGAAGGTGCCGATGAAATGGTCCATGAACCCAGCGCTGCAGGTCTGGAGGGCGGCCAGGGTGGAGGCCGGTTGCACGAAGGTGCCGTAATCGGGTCTGATGCAGTCCGGGGCAGGTCCACAGCAGATGCTGCACATTCACATTCTGTACGGCGGAGTCGCAGAATGGGCAGGTAGAGTCGTATGGGCCGCGGTACTGCGATGGCCAAGAGGCAGTCACAGACGGCGTAAGGGCCATCCCAACGCGTATTATCCGCAGCGCTACCTCCTCTCGGCGAGTTAAGTCACCAGGGAGGTTTGAACCACACGGGGGTATGAGGGCTCGCGTGGTGCGCCGGAGAATTTCCTTCTGTTGTGCCAGGTTTCCACTTGGATCTTCGGGGAAAAGTGGTAGTGGTCGCATCAAGGTATGCGGGCGACTAGCCGTGTCTGCCTCCCTACTGCCGGGTACAGCTGAACGGGGTACACATTCTATGCGGATCTGCAGTAGAGTGCTTCGTGCTAAGTGGTGAATGGCATCTGCGAACGATGTGGCTTGTGTTACGCGGCGGATGTCGTGGATCTCTTGGGTAGAGTCTGTGCGTATTATTAAGCCCATTAAGCCTCCTAAATACGCAATACTGCCTATTTAGGAGGCTTAATGGGAGGACTTCGAAAATCTACGTAATGGGAGAAAGCGTACAGGATCTCCTGGAGATTAGTAAACGAAATATTCTTTTTCATTGAGTCTCAGAAATATCTCAATAATAACTCATGACTTGAATACCGAAAGATTAACTGTAACGTTATGCAGCCAAGTGGTGATACACGCTTTAGCCTAAGGACTAAAGTACGAAAAAGTGGATGTATGTAATTGCTCTTAAGAAATGATGCCGCTGGTCTGAATCACGGGAAACAAATCAGGCACGCGATTAATATTGGCCGACGTTCATTTCAGAATCCCTTCTAAGTGCGGAATAGGAGGTTATCTGTTACTAAAAAGAATGGTATGCTAGCAATGCATTAGTCTGGTAGGAAAACAGCGCATGGATGGAGCTGAAACTTGGGTCTTACTCAGGAACTTGAAATGAAATTTGTGTTAAATAAGAGAGGCCCCGAAGGTGCGTTTACAAATGAACACCATAGATTACGGAACATACTCGAGTCATAGACATATCGTGGAGGGACAGAAGTGGTGTTCGGCCATTCATGTGAGGCGGAGGGCTCTGGCTTCACGCGGCTCACTGGAGGAATAGCGTGCTTAGAGTGCCTCGATGCGCGCGCCCCCGCTTAGAGTGGTGTCAGCTTTTGAAAGGGCAGGTGCCGCCTCGGCGGCCTTGGCGGCCATTCCTCCATGTTGGCGGCAGCGTGGCCGCCATTTTGACTCCTCCGGCCGGGCCCCGGCGCTTGGTGTACATGTTGCTCGCTCGATGCTCGTTCCCCGCTAGTTTTATGCGATCGTTTCCATCACCATGCCGTTGTGCTGCAGGCTGCAGGGCAAAAATTATTCTAGGAATGGCTGAAAACTCTAGCACTTGCCCAGGGGATCGAAAAGAAGGCTTCTTTGGACAGCGAAAATCAAGCGCGACAAGTGGCATTTCACCAGAGCCTCATCCATTTGTATCGTAAGTAAACATTTATTATTTTTTTTGAGCGCGAAGCTATTTCATCTGCAAGAAATATTTAGCGCACCATTATTTTTTATTTGGGTGGGTGGGCAAACGTCGGGCAGCCAAGCGTCGTGGAGCGTACGGGGAATTTGGGGAACGACCGCGCGGTAAGAAAATGCCCCAGATAGGAGGCCGGAGTATTTATTGAATACAAAAGCACCCGTGTGGGCAATATTTGGGGCAGCTTAAAGGGCCCCGACTATTCTGATACATTCAAAAGTACTACCGAGGGTTTCAGAATAGCGTCGTTGAGTGGGAAAGTTTCACCCCGGGTTCAGAACTTTTATTTATTCGTGCGCGCTTTCCACAACTTCGTCGAAACTTGCATGCCTCTCCCGAAATGAGAACGTTTGGACACAAAACTTATGCCGTTGCTGCAAAAAATGTTCAGCGTTACGATGCCGGCCGGTTACCGCCGTCTTTGTACTTGTGAAGCAGTGCTTTTTAAATGACAAGTAAAACAAGCCCAGGCCTATTGCGCAATGTTGTGTCATTCTTATACGATAATTAAATTCTGCCCTAGTAGTAAATCATGACTTGGCTACAAACTTCTCATAGAAATAAATCTGTAGTGCCTGCTATAAAGTATCGCCCCAACGACCTTATCTTTCGTCAGCTGATTTTTATTCGCAAACATTTTCAGTGCAAAGGTTTAACGTATTACCCTAACAGCAGGCAAAGAACGCCCTTTATAAACCCTCGCCCCACAAACCCGATTCTTCGTCCGCTGATTGTTTGTATTCGCATAAATTTTCAGTTCAAAGGTTTAAGCATTACCCTAACAGCAGGCAAGGTCCATTGTCGCGCTCATTGAAACGGCTCGCGGGAAAACGCACGTGAAATCAGAATATTAAACTTTTCCCGTGGAGCTAACCTCTCCAATGAATAAATACTTCTCTCTGTCACACACACAGCTCGTTCTTGCCGGGGATCATACAGCGCGCATAAATGAGGTTTTGGTTAAATGACCAGGACATACATTCATCGTTATTTTGCCAGCCTGCTGAAATCCAATTGTAATTTTCTTTTGCAGGCTTACTTTGACCCAAACTACTATTAATGAAGCTGCGGAATGGTTGGGAAAGGCTGAAACCGAATGCAGTCATGAAGATAACAGCGAGTCAGCGACAGTCCTCAGCAAGTTCTCCATGTAGAGTTTCATTAGTGAAATTGCTTCTGTAGGCGCAGTATTTTTGTACACGAATAAATCAGATGTTCACTGGAATTTTCGGGTTTTGTTTCGTAAAAGTAGAGCGACAGTATGGATGTGATGTGTACAGGTATGCCCGTAAGGTATCTTCTGTAAATGGTGAGGCGGGGGATGGGTTTCAATGTCAGATAAGAATAAGGAAAAAACAGGTGTTTGTATACCACAAAAAAATTAAATATTTGAATAATTTCCGCAAGAATACTACTAAAGTAGTTCACATTTCATCTTACCAGCATATTTACACAGTACTGCCGCTCGTCACCTTATTCCTTGGGGGGGGGGGGGGGAGGGGGAGGGGGGGCGCTTCTTCTGCGTGCAATGCAATGATGCCAGTTTTAGAAAATTAATAAATTGTTTGTAGACATTGTTTGTAAACACTAGCTAGCTCCACAATACTGAAATTTTTACGCTGAGGTACATGTACGGCTGCTGGAAGCATGTATATAAGTGCTTTAAACGATGAGTAACGTGTTTGGAACAACGTTTTTACAAAGAAAATAGGTAAAGGTTTAGACTTATCGAACGTCTGTTGTTTACCGCCTAAGGAAAATGATTTGTTTTTAATATATCGAAGTCTTCTTCAACTACTGACGCTTAACACAGGCACAGGCCATTAGCTTACAAGGCATACTTCGTTCCTTTGATAAGCATTTAGGCAACAACAGCACTAAGTGCTGGCTAAGCTTCGCAAAATAGAAAAGCTTGCGTACGTGCGTTTGTTCCTGAACATATCGTGCACCGCAAATGGTCGCGCGCTTCGCATGCTACCCAGCTGCGGCGGGAGGCGTAATGGCGGATGCCGTAGCAGACGACGCGGCTGTCGCCACCCTCAGCGGAGCGCGCGAGCATCAAGGCACCCTAAGCGTGCTGCTAACACACTGACACCTATGTTTTAGTGCTGGCACATAATATATGACTCTTTCCCATTATACGCCGCTGTAGCGTGAAATTGGAAAGTTGTACATTATTCCTTGAGTTTTCTTCTCTTAAACAACGCCTTTCGTGGCTGGAATGGACCTGAGTAATGTACCAAAGGCAAGTTCGTTCAAACTGAATAAAGTTGTATTTATATAATTCGGAATGATTAGACAAATATGATCAACACTTTTTGTTGTGTATTTATTTAAAATAGCAAAAACAACATTCGACAAATATACTGTTGAGAAATGTCCATCGCAGGAAGCATTTGTTTAGGGCGAAAGAGGACTGTCTCCGTAATGGGCGCAAAAATGGCAATAAAGCTATGACGTACCTGTCACAACGGCCTCCCTTTGCATCCCGGCTTTCTGGTGGTTAATGTTGAAAGGTATACACAGAACTCATACAAAGAAACATCAGAGGTTCTCGAGTGCAATTACCGTGAAAAACGCGCACGACCGGAATCGCGCACCTTAAACAGTCACAGTATACAGGTCCGTCTGATGAGCAAACATATGGGGAGACCGCCCCTCTCCCTAGTGCGTACTCCTATTGATCGCATGATTGTTAAATTCATTTCATTTATTTCGTTCGTTAATTTTTTATTTCCATGACAAATTCCATTTGTCAAAGCTGCTACAATAGCGCAGGTACGTGGTATAATTGGGCAACAATTCTCGTTGATAGTTATGCAGTTGGGCTTTTATTTGCCTTTGGTGAGTTCACTCTTGTCTGTCCTTTCGAAGGGAAAGTGGTATCACACCTAACTCGAGCCGATACTCCCTCGGGGTGCAGTAGTGCCATTCCCCCGGAGTTAATCGTCGCACGGCGTTTCGCGTACTAAGCAGTCGCTGCTCCGCGATCTCTCTCACCTTCCCGAACGCACCGTGCAGGATTCAGCAGGGGCTCCCGAGTGACCCGTGGGCTCTGCGGGGAGACGCCGAGCGGCTCCCCGACACCTCCGTGAGAGAGCCCCGGTGTTCAGCCAGCGGCCGGGATCGGCCTGCCCTGACTGCGCGCGGCATCACTGCTGCCGCTTCCACCGACCTCTGTTTTGCAGTCGGGATTCTTTTCCCACCGCCCTCTTAATTTTTTTCATTATGCATTGCGAATGAATAAACTGAATTGAAATGGAACCTAAAGACTCCTTAAGTATGTTATAGGTGTTAGCTTCACTGGCCAATAAGGCGAGTCAGAATGCAAGCATCGTGGTCTGACGACTGGCCATTTCCAAATAAAAACAGCCAGTTTTTATAACGACGTAAAGCCCTTGTGCGTCTTGTCACAATCGATCGTCGAAAATTTTCGCCATATCAATCGAACGTACTATGGCTGAACGGTCATTTTATTTAACACCTCGACGCTAAACCATCTCTTCTGATATTGGACATTTTTCAGCATGTAATTGCAAAAAGACATTCGCCAGTAATAACTCCCTGTTATTGCTCAATAGATAGCCCAATAGCTCACCTTCCATCGGTCAAGTCATCGCTCCAAAACCAAAAATGAACTTGCGGGAGTTGTCAAAAGTGCGGAGCTCAATACGACTGAGTCGTTTGAGACAGTCCGCTTAAAATTGAAACAAGAAAAGAAAATGAAAAAGCTGCGCATGCACGTTCGTGATTACCCTCTAAGCAGACTAATTGTCATTTGACAGTTCAAGCATACTTCGACAGTTATTGACACAAAAGCTTTATTGGGTTTCTTGGTTTGGCTTAAATTTTTGGCTTAATTGTTTTCTATATCGACGACTAAAACATTGGTTGCCCTTTAGTTATATACTATATACCCAGTGAAATGAGAATATGGTGATGAAAATGAAAACCTCATAATTCGGCTAATGAGTGCCTTCTTAGCCGCGATGACCTTGTGGCTCCAAAAAATAAACAAAAGATTACGAGGATACCTAAGCACTGCACACTTGTTTATTATTGTCGTCAACCTTTACCTTTAGTGTCTTTTTTTCTTCTCTCGGCTACGATGACTCAGCACACACCGGCATTCGCATCGCCACGCAAAGATAATTTTAGGCGGGGACTATACTTTGCTACCCACCCAATGCTAATTGTGTAATTAGCATGATCATGTGATGTCGCGCCTCATGGCAGGGCGCACCCTGTGCGTTTCATCCAGCAGCCCTTGAATGTCGCGGAGTGCACGTAGCCTGCTGTTGCCTACAGCCCACCCTGCCCTCACCCTTTACACGCATAAAGGGGCGACCGCCAGTGATGTCTGCGTGCCTCGGTGGGGAAGACACGGGCAAAAACCTCGCTTCAGGAGCCCTTCAAGAGGCAACAGCAACACCCAGCCCTGAAGCAGTCGCCCATATTTTGTGTGCCATGCATGCTTTGGCCATGTCGTGTGCTGTTGGCCGTGGACGCCATGGCAGACGAAGTTTTTGACCAACATAGTTAACTAAGGCTTTGGCTTTAGTTTTGCATTAATTATCATCATCAGCAGCAGCACCATCTCCAACTGTCTCGAGCCTCCCCCCATACCTTCGAAACACTTCCGAAGCCTCTGTCCTTGCATCTGTCCTGGCGAACTCCACCCCCGTGCTTCTCATTATCATGGCGACAGTGGCGTCATGCTCTGGCTTCCCAGATCAACACCCCCTTGATACGAAAGAGCAGCTGCGTACTGGCAGTCCCTAGTTTCCTATTTGATTTATGCGGAATATTGGTCTTTTACTGCAACGCAGTATAGGTTTCAACCCCCCCCCCCCCCCCCTCAGTTTTCATTCCGGTGAAGGAGATTTACTCGGCGCCGCTCCGGGGCTCCTCCGCGCCACCGGCGACCCCTCGTTTACAACGGTTATCACACCGATTATTCCCCTCGCCACCATTGATGCCTCTTTAAAGGAGCCACGAAGAGAAAACACAAGTTTGGTTCATTCAAAAGATTGTCTCGTTATAATCATACTGACACCACTTTTAACGTAAACTCCGCTCAAATAAGCTACATAATTAGGAAAAACGGGAGTGGTCATGCGACCCACCAGCTCATTTCCCGCAACAAAACCTATGATGTCACATGAGCTAAGCTCTGCGATTGGCGGAGGCTGGCAGAAGCAGACGCAAATTAGGTAGAGCTTACAAACTAGACGAACGAGCGATTTGCGCTTAAATTTAGGGCACATTCTTTACAAAGCAATAAGAATGATGGGACAAACAGTGGAAGTTACGAAAGCACATGTAAACATAGAAGTACTGATGCGTTCTGCTGTTCGTACTGCGCACAGCATGCTTGGTTTAGCTGCACAGCACTACGGGGCTTGGGGTTGTCTCAGACGACACTGGCCGATTGACGCAAGCAACGGTGTCTTACGTGACCCCATTTGTCGAGCGAGCACTGTTTCAGGGAACGAATATTTTCTCCCAGAACAAAAACAAGCCAGGTTTAAATGCGGGCAAAAACAAACCAAACGCTTGCCACGGTATGGTGGCGCCATCTAGGTTACGGAACGTAAAGAAACGCGGGAACAAACCAACACCGCTGTACAGGGTGGAGACAAGCTTTGAACGGTCCCGTGCCGCCGCAATTGGGCCAACGGGCTCAACGCGTTATTCTTTTCGTTTCCCACGAGACCTAGCAACGCGAAACAGACAATATGATTCAAACTTCTTCAGTAAACCGCGTTACGGCGATAATTTTAGCGCGGTTTTGACACAATGACTTGCTTCGGCGGCGAGCGAGCAACCGAAAATGGCGGCGCCAGCGTATACGTGTCTCTACCCTGTACGGCGGATGCGTGAATGAAGGTACTCTAGGCTGCAGAGCGGTCGGTTCATGTGATGTCATTTGGGACCGCGAAAACGCACGATTGAGCGGGAAAATCAAAATTTTAACCTAAATTGTTAAATTTCTCAGTGAATAAAGCACCGTTTGTATCCGGACAAGCGCTGGGGGCACTATAAAACACGAAATCTTTCGAATAAAACCAACTTGCATTTTCTCTTCATGGCTCCTTTAACAAGTCGCGCAGTCGGCTGACAGCGGACGTAGCGCCGTTATCAGGTGATTGTGAAGAATCAACGCCAACGCGATGGGTAAAAAACGCCCGAAAGCCGCCGCAACCGCTCCCGCCGAGAATGTAGCCGCCGCCGTGGCCGCTTAAACTTCTGATGATGATGATGGTTGGATGTTTTGATCGTTGGATGTTTAAACCTCTACCTCACCCACTAGCTGTGCGCCCCTGCCGGTTGAAAGCAACCTGCCCCGTTGAAACGCCGGCGTGAGCAAATTATTTTTCGTTAGCTTGAAAACCATTCCGACATTGTCGCGTCAGCGGCTCTCATTGACCAGCTGGTCATAGTTCTTCTGGCGGAATAATAATAATAGATATATAAAGTCTTATATAATAGATATATAATAGATATATAAAGTCGCATATAAAGTCTTTCTCTCTACATTTGCCAGTGTATTTCACGCCTAATTAGGTGCCTATCCCCTGTTGCCGATTTAGACGTGCATGGGTTGGGGTTGAAGCGAGGGGGAATGCATGCACAGCAGGGCTTAATTCCGCTACCGATGACATACCCGTTGTGGTGGTGGGAGATTTAAATGTGGCAGTCTCATGGCTCACTGCGCCCAGTCAGCTGTCCCCCAGAATGGAGCAGTTTGGGTCTGGGTTGGTGCGTTGCACAGACAATGAGATGCCTACGAATGGGCAGCGAAAGTGAAACCCACGTGTGAAGCCCTCGATGTGTAACTCGCTCTGAGACAGGCAAATGTCGCTCGCTTGGAGGAAGAAGAGCGGAAACTTAAGAAGCGTCGGCCCGAACAGAAGAGTGAATGGGCGCAAAAACCACGGAAAGCCGCCGCCGCCGCCGCCGTTGCCTCCTGAAATTCCAGCTGGTCTTGTAGCTGTGAATCCCTCCCGGATGAACAGCAACTGGCCCGCTTGGAACGTCGACGTGGACAATATCACTCGTTCAGCTTAAAGGGCTTTCAGAGAGACATGTTCGACAGTATCTTTCACTTCTAATCACCCGCTCATGACCTTTTGGCGATTTATGCGTGCACGGGTTGGGAGAGGAGGGCGGTAGGGGGGGGGGGGGGGCATGCGCAAATATAGCTTTCATACTCAATGATGACATGTCCGTTGTGTTGGCGTGAGGTTCAACGTGGCCGCCAAACAGCCAAAAGCGACCCGTCCGGTGTCATCTGTGGTAGAGTGGATTTGGTTGGCGCGTTACACAAGCAGTAAGACGCGTACAGCGCGGGAGGGATAGAGTACGCTCTACGTTTGTCAGCTAGAATAAAAAGCTCAGGTATTTTACAAATTTAATTCAGTTATTTGGCTAGGAATTATGCTCAGTCGTAAATTACAAACAAACGTGTTTAATTTCGTGCACTTTGTGGAGGGCGGGCTGCTTTGCAGATCTTCCTTCTTCGCAGAGTGGAAGGGCGCTAATTTTTTTTCTTTTTTTCGCAGTTAGGGTTTCCTCAGCTTTTCTTTGTACAGGGTACGGAAAGGGTTCCAGAGTATCTTGCCTTTTTACCTACGAAGACGTTCGACGGTAGCAGGAGGGTTGCAAGCTGGGCTAGTTGGAAATACATTCTTGGATGAAACCAGCGCGAACTTAAACAAACACGAAGGAAGTGGATCCTGCGGCTGTCCTTGTGTTCCACTTTTTCTGTATTTAAGTTCACGCTGGTTTCATCCAAGAATGGACGGTAGCCCCAGTATCAAAGCCACGCTGAAATTTGTTTTGCTTAGACTTTGAATTCATGAATCTGAAGTCGGTACATAACATGAAGGTTAAATGAAGTAGCAAGTGAAGAAGCCGTGTGAAGTGCGTCTTCGTTTATGATCCTATCTTATTTTATTCAGATTTGATGGTAATGACTTGAAATACATTTCGAACGTTGTAATATTTGCCCCCAAACATACTTAACACTGAATAAAGACAGCCAAATGATATATTTTTTTGCTAATGCTAGGGTCTTAATTACTGCCGTTCAAAGATCTCCAATAACTGCACATACACGAATTCAACATGATGGTGTGATGAGGTGACATTGTGACGAACGTGGTGTGTGCATTTGAAAAGGCTTCGACGACGATGAAGATGATGACACGGCAGACCGTGGACAATCGCCTTTTGGGGGTATTAGCCGGATAGGTGTCGCCTCAAGGGAACCGGCAGTATAGCCCGAAGAATAAAAGAGACGGGGTAGGAAGAAGAATCGGACAGCGTGTCTGGCCTACGTAGTGAATGATTCGGAAGAACACGGTTATGAGGGCTACCCACACGACGTGGTATCCGTGGTCTGCCCAGGCCGTCGTGGAGGACTCCCGGAAACCCATCCAGATTACGGAGCTAGCAACATCTACCTGCTGCTCGACAG
This sequence comes from Haemaphysalis longicornis, assembly GCF_048455015.1. NCBI lineage: Eukaryota > Metazoa > Arthropoda > Arachnida > Ixodida > Ixodidae > Haemaphysalis > Haemaphysalis longicornis. The sequence continues at coordinate 51,193,178 of NW_027526203.1, forward strand.
CCCCGCAGTGAATTACCGGCATCGACAAAGCGACGTGGCGTTCCCGAGACAGGCTGCAGCGCCGGTAGATCTACGCGGCCTTCTCGTCGGCCGTAGATCTACGGGCGACATCGACTGTGCGACGTGGTGTTGCCGTGACGAGCCACCAACAGCCACCGCATCGAAGACATTTTGCTCCGCATCAAGTGCGCCACCCACGTGAGACGTTCATTTTCATCATCATCATCATCACCATCATCATATTCACCACCACCACCATCGTAATCATAATCATCCTCATCGTCACCACCACCACCAGCCTATCTACGCCCACTGCAGGGCAAAGGCCTCCTCCATTCATCTCCAATTATCCCGGTCCTGTGCGACCAATTTATCCCCGCAAACTTCTTGATCTCATCTGGCCATCTAACTTTCTGACGCCCGCTGCCACGCTTGCCTTCTCTAGGGATCCACTCTGCTACCCTTAATGACCAACGATTATCTTGCCTTCGCGTTACATGCCATGCCCACGTCCACTTCTTAATTTCTACTAATATGTCTTTGACCCACTCCGCTCTCTTCTTGTCCCCTAATGTTACACCTATCATCTTCCGTTCCATTGCTCGCTGAGCCGTCCTTAATTTAAGTTGAACCCTCTTAGTGAGCCTCCAAGTTTCTGCCCCGTAGGTTAGTACCGGTAAGATGCAGCTTCTTCTTCAGGGACTTTCTTCTTCAGGGACAATGGTAGGCTGCCATTCATTATCTGAGAATGCCTGCCGAATGCACTCCACCCCATTCTTATCCTTATGATTATCTCTGCCTCATGGTTGGGATCGGTGTCACAACTTGGCCTAAGTAGATATATTCGCTTACCACTTCCACTGCCTCGCCGCCTATCTCAAACCGCTGTGCTGTCCCGAGGTTATTGATCCTTACTTTAGTTTTCTGCATATTAATTTTCTGGCCCTCGGTTCTACTCTGTTTGTCCAGTGCGGTAAGCATGCTTTGCAATTCGTCCCCCGAGTTACTTAGAAAGGCAACATCATCAGCAAATCTGAGGTTACTGAGGTATTCTCCATTAACCCTTACTCCCACCTGTTCCCAATCCAACGTTCTGAATACTTCTTGTAAACATGCTGTGAATAACATTGGAGAGATTGTGTCTCCTGGTCTGACACCCTTCCTTATAGGTATTTTACTGCTCTCCTTATGGAGGCTGATGGTAGCTGTGGACCCATTGTAGATATTCTCTAGTATTCTTACATAATGCTCATGTACCTCCTGGTTCCGTAATGCCTGAATGACTGCTGAGGTTTCGACCGAGTCAAATGCTTTCTCAGAATTTATGAAGGCTATATATAGTGGTTCAGAATACTCAGCGCACTTCTCTATCACCTGATTGATGGTATGACAATGGTCCACTGTTGAATAACGTTTACGCCCCGCACGGGGCACCTTGAGTATTCATGGTGACGGTACTGGCGATACCGCGGACCCCGAGCCCCCCAACATAAGCTGTGACCTACCGTGGTGATGTGTTTTTAAGGTGAAGGGTAGAAACCTCAAACGGTGGCCGTCGGAGCCCAGGTCAAGCTCCGGCGGATGGGCTCCCTGTCTGTTAACCAGGCAGGGAGCTCCGGGACCTCTCTCGGTATCAGGGTAACACGAGCGAAGGAAGTACCCCCGTTCCCTGCTTTTTCCTATGCCATATGGTAAATCGAAAAACCCCCTCCAAACCTGATCGGACCCTGAAAAGGGTCCGCACCGAAGAATCTTTTCCACCTCTTCCTGCCATCAACTCCCCGAAACCCGACAACTACCCACGTTTTTTGATAGTTGAATCTGTTGACAAATCCAAGCCTCTTTCTTCACAATCCGTATTCCTTGTATCGAAGTTTCTTGAAGCCATCCTTGGCAAGAGGTACAATGCTAAAAAACTAAGAACCGGTGAGGTCTTAGTTGAGGTCAACACGCAGCAGCAAGCCACAACTCTCATCAGCCAAACCCGCATGGCAGACCTTGATATCAGAGTCACACCCCACCGCAGCCTCAACAGCTCCCAGGGTGTGATATCTGACTCAGATCTCCTAACAGAGACAGAGACTGATCTGCTCGAAGGCCTAAAAGACCAAGGCGTGACAGCAGTAAGGCGCATCGTCATTAGGAGAGACAACAAAGAAATAGCCACCAAACATCTGATTCTGACTTTCGACCGCTGCACACTGCCCGAGCATGTCAACGCAGGTTTCATCCGTTGTTCTGTCCGGCAGTACATCCCGAACCCGCGGCGCTGTTTAAAGTGCCAGAGGTTCGGGCACGGTACCAACTCCTGTCGCGGCAGAACAACATGTGCCAAATGCGCCCAGCATGATCATCTCTCCGACAACTGCACTGCAACCAACTTCACCTGCCCGAATTGCCAGGGTCCACACGCAGCATACTCTCGCGCTTGTGAAAAGTTTTATCTTGAAAAAAAATCATTAACGTTAAGGTAACCGAAAACATCACCTTCCCAGAGGCGCGAAAGAGGTTCGCCTCTTTCCCCCTGGGGAGGTACGCGGACGCAGCTCGCCGGGGGGCGGAGCGGCATCTTGTTTCGGCAGGGACCCAGTACCGAGAGTCGGACTTGGTCCCGCCGCCGCCCCCCGCTGAGCTGCCTCTTGCAGCCCAACCAGCCTCTGCACCGCTCGCTCACCCAGCAGCGGCTGTGGTGGCAACAACGTCTGTTGGGGATGCCACTGCACCCACTGCTTCCTCTCCACCGGCCTAAAGCACACGCAAGGGCACGGATATGGAGACGGAGGAAGTCGCAGCGACCCCCTCCTCACTGCCTGTGCCATCTGTCGTGCACACCACGCCTTCGGCACTGGCAGCGCAGGCAAAGAACACCCGAAAAGGTACCACGTGAAGGGGGCCCAGTCCGCTGGGCACTCCCTTCCCTTAAGATGACGACATGGACGTCGTGCCCTTCCGGCTTTCATCGCAGCGGAAGGAACGGGCCGCGACGTCCAGGTCAGTAGAGAAGGCCAGAAAACCCCTTAGAAGAGACCAAGCCCCGAAAGACCCTACATAAATAGTCAAACTCCAGTAGCTCCGAACACATTATAATGGGAAGAGAAAACATAATACAATGGAACTGCAGAGGCCTTCTGAATAACCTTGACGATGTATAGAGCGTATTCACATACATACAGGCAACCATGCGTGCGCCGCCATATCTGTGGCCAAGCGTCTGTTGCTAGGCGACGTTGTGCGCACGGCCCGCCGATCAGGCCCTCCTCTTCTCCTCCGTGCCTTCATGGCGGCCAGGCAGGTCGCGGTCCGCGATATAAGCTTGTGTTTTCGTGCAAGGCGTGTGCGAGTGGCTTGATAGTCTGCGATAGCGTTGGTTACGCGAAAATTCATGGTTCCGCTCATGAGTGTGACAACCTTATCGGCAATTCAACCCCAGCCTCTGCGCACACCTACGAGCGAGTGCGAGTCGGTCGGGGCGCAAAGGTTGCATCGTTAGCGCATTGGTCGTTTGTCAGCATGAACTGCATCATTTCCAAACTGGTGCCCACTGAACGCAAAGTAATAACTCGACGCTAAGTACTGTTGAGTACAGTGCGATCTACCTATCGCCAGACGCGTATCAAGTCGCCGCCGCAGATCAGCTGATGGCCAGCCGCCGCGCCCTAATGTCACAGGTGAGTTGTTTTGCTGCGTGTGAAACATTTAGCGCACGAGAAACCCAGTGCCAATGTGTCGCCCGTGCCATCTTGAGGGAAGCCGTTTGTAGGGCTGCTTTTTTGATAATAACTCGAACATAAGCAGCAACGTGTTTTCTTTTTGTTTTTTCTCGTGCGGTGATTGGATCGCATGCAGCGATCAATTTACTTCTGTCAATCTCAGCGCAGGGCATGAAGCCCTGTGTTTCGATTGTCCTTGGGTGGAGTGAGGAAACCGGCGAGCATCAGTTAAAGGTCAAAACCTCGGGTACTTCTATCCTGCGCACTTTTGAGGCCGATATATCTTTTAAAGAAATTGCTGTTCGATCACGCCGTCCGGAGACGAACGTCGTCTCAAGCTGTTGTTTTGCGCCAGCAGCGCTTAGCGAAACTTACTATTATGTGTTTTTAGGGGCAGCAGAACTGCCATTTCAGTCTCCGTACGAAACTTGTAGCTCCTGCTTGGTTTAGAAAAACTAATTGTGCACATAATGGAAGTAATTGTGCCTTTCTGCTTCACCCCGAACTTTAGCCCGTTTTTTTTCTTCTCTTTCATTGCAGGCGTATGCAGCTGCTAGAAAAGAAATACGGCGCCCTCACAGAGCTGGTGTGCGTCCTGCGGGGCAAGCCTCAAGAGTGCCGTTTTTTGCCGCATCCGTGAGCAGCAGCAGGTTTAAATACAGTGATGGCAGGGCCGTAGCCAGAGGGGGGGTTTGGGGGTTCGAACCCCTCCCGAAATATTTTCGAGGCAGCGCGTGGGGAATACTTACTGTTGGTTTCGGCAGAACTACCCCCTTCCCAAAACCCATAACCCCCTCCGAAAAAAATTTCTGGCTACGGCCCTGAGTGATGGTGTTTAGCACACTTCGAAACTGATCTACAGAAATATTCAGAAATAAATAGCGAGGTCGACTGGTGCCCTTTTATGTGCATTTAGGTGCCTTTCCAGCTACTGCTATTTGAATTTACAATGACTGTGGAAAATGAAAAAAAAAAAAAAGAAACACATTTTGGTCATGCTCTTCATGTGCTAGAATATTAAAAAAACATTTTAGTCATACTCTTCATGTGCTAGAATATTTTTTGCAAGACGTGGTTTCTGGCCAGGAAATGATAACTCATGGCTATCGCCTTCATTTTGGCTAATTCAACTGTAATGAAATGGTGATCTGTACAGTGAGCACAAGGACTTCATTGAATTATCGGGCCACATTTTGTCACACTGCGAAAAGTTACGCTTGTGTTCCACTTTTTGGGAAGTGCGTTCATTGCTTAGAAAAGGAAAAGTTCACACATGAATTGATAGGCGTACTTGAAATTGAATGTTTAATAATGTCTGCATTAGAGGCCCTTCAGTTGCACTCCCAAAAAAAGAAATCGTGTATCAAAACCTTGCTGTGTAGCAGGGAAGGGGCGAGACGACGTGTTGGTTTCGATGTGCTTTTAGCCTTTTCATTGGTTGTAATCGCATTGGTATGTTTATTCCTTAAATAAACAATCAGTCACAGTTCAGTGCTTTGTCCTGCCTTTGTTCATATTGCTTTGTAAGACCCACTTTTCATTATGCAATACCAACTACCTTACCAACCCATGTTCTTTGTGCACCACGAAAGCTTAACATTGGTGTTTCCGGGCATCAGCAGCAAGGCTTGTTAAGTTAACTTGTCTTACTTACACCTAGGGTAACTGCTAACAGCAGCTTGGGACACTATTAAAAATGGCATGATGAGAACATGTCTATCAAGAAACATTTTATTACACATCAATAAAACACCACCCAACCAACAGTTCACAATGTAATTACCCATCAGTTAAATATTAGTGATAGTTTGCAGTAGGTCACAGGAGCACCGATGCAGTCTGCCGATTCTCTTTTGTTGTCACTTCTGCACTACTACTTGGAGCTAAACAGAGACAAGGAGCCTTGCTGGGGTACAAAAAAAAATTACACCCATCTCCCCGAAGGGAACCATGAGTAGGATGCAAAGTGTCATGGGGGTTCCGTTTGCGTTTCCGTTATGTTTAATTGCGTCAGCGCACCCGCTGACGGGACTGTTGCTTCCATCCTACTTCATCTGAAGAAGCACGGAGTCAAGCGAAGCAAGCGCAGCACTGAACGCGCGCTCTGCGCGTTCCCCTTTATATTCACAGCTGTAGGAGAGGAGACTACGAGAGAGAGAACCGCGCATGCGCGCGAGAGAGCTGAAGCGAACGGAGGAGGAGCGTGCGCAGACGGTAGGAGAGGAGAGGAGAGTACGCAGCTGTTTGGAAAGGAGGAGAGGAGCGCATGCACAGATGGTGTGCGGACGGTCGCCACCGGTCAACAAGTGACATACCCCCGAGCATAAGACACTCTGCATCTAGAACACGGAAACACCATTTTTTCCCATTCCATTCGGTTTTTGTGTGTGGGTGCTTCCACTTGTAACCTTCCATTCTTTGTGTTACGATTGATACACATAGCCTTGCCCTATTGTGCACAGTTAATCTAAAGCAAGGGTGTGAAACACCCGGGCCACATGTGGCCTGCAGACCTTTTGATTTTTTTTTGACCTTTTGATGTATTAAAGGATCACCGTAAAACAAATATCAGTGCCTAGATTTTAGTCATCTTGGAGATCAGTACTGATATGTTTCTCGAATGGTGACACCAAATTCCATACAGAAATGACCAAGCATATTTACAATGTGTGGGAAAGGACTTGTTTCGTTTGAACGGCAGCATTAGGTGACAATTTGTTACACCCCTCTCCCCCCTGCCCTTCTTGCATTGCAACCTTCCCATGTGGGACTGAACTTCTTGACTGTGGCTTGCTTGCTCACTGATGTGAGTTGAGACCCCTCATGTCACTATCTAAGATGCACAATTTTTTTTGCACAAAACATTAACAACTCTTAAAAACTTGCATACTACGACGACAATCATCAATGTCAGTTTGGACAAAAAAGGGAAAGAAATACTGACATTGGGCAGCATTACAAACACCCTGTATTTTTTGTGAAGACACACAACTAAGCTGAAGAACGTTTACTAGAGCAGCAGCAGCAGCATAAAATGGACAGTGGTGTAACAACTGACAAAAAATAACCTACCTAAACCATTGGAATCAAAATCACGAGCGTAACAGTTCAAAATTGGGCTTGATGTCTTCATCTAGACTCCCATTGCTTTAGGCTCGCAATGGGTGCTGCCATTCACTGCGTGGAATAGCATTTCACATTATGGAAAATTCGGAGGGACGGCACATCAAAACTTTCACCGCCAAGAAATTAGGTAAATCGTCGGTCAACAGTCCAGGAAACCGCTTTTCATGTCTACAGGAGCAAAATCCTCATAATGTTCTGTTTGAACAGAAGAGTGCATTCATACAGATGACCAGGGCTAAAATCTTCATGACAGAACATAACTGCAAATCACACAATGAAAACCAAAACATCTGTGCATTTAGATACTACAGCGAAACAAAAAATTGCATCAATAAGTCAATCATCAGGAATTGCACTACCTGGTACAGTAGCCTGTGCATTGTGCTGTTATGCCCATCGCTGGGTAGTCCCTAAATCATACTTCCAATAAATACACATGGTTTGCGGCGATTTTAGATGCCCACCACACAACATTTTTTGCACACCCGTTACACACCACACTAACCATGCGTTGCATCCTGGCTGTCTTAATGGTCATGTTCGCCTTCTAACCAGTGGCATTGGATGCCTGCTGCTCTTTTCACTGTTGCCCAGTATTGGCATTTCATTGCGGCCATTCCCATTCCATCCTCTTCTGTGTGGCTAAGGTGTTGTGCTGCTGGGCCCAAGGACATTGCAGGTTCGATTCCCAGCCACTTTTCTGACAGAGGCGAAAAGCAAAAACGCCCGTGTCTGCGAGATTTCGGCGCACGTTAAAGATACCCCCCCCCTTCTTGCCCCAGGTGGCCAAAATTAATCCGGAGCCTTCCACTACGGCGTGCCTCACCCACCTATTTCCCACACAATAAGGGAAACTGCTAGACATTGTTGTCTCAGCCAAACTGATGCACACGGCTTGCTGGAAAATGCCTATTCGAATGGCACAACTGACTGGCTCAGATTTGCTAGAGCTGCGCAGACAGCTACAATTTTGTCTAGCTGGGTGAGCCTCTCGTTGTGCTTCACAGTCACAAGATCAATTGGAATAGTGCTTGACAGGATTCGGTATCGTCCTCTAAGTAGCCCAATCACCCGTTCTACATGAATGCGGACATTAGCCAATTTTAGAGTTTTTTGGACGTCCCAAGCCGATAACTGCGATTTCCCCCTAGTGAAAGCCGGCATTTCTAGCTTGGCTGAGTGGATGCCAACAGCATCACCTATTGTGAATCCTCTGTCAGCCAACACTGTGTCACCTGGTACAAGGTTATTTAAGATGCCGCAAGACTCGGTAAGGCGCTTGTCGCTGGTCCGACCACCCCAACCCTCGGAAATGAAAGTGACTGCACCTCGTGCTTTGCAGCGCAAAGCCTTAGCCACTGAGACACCGCGGCGGGTTATATTTGCAGCATTGGTAAAACCATTTTGGAATACTGCAACTTGCCAAGGAATTTAGTCCTGTCAGTTTTACCTTGCAATCTGATTATACTCACATTTTTTGCAGTTTGTTTTTAGTTGTTAAGTGTATCAAGTCATTTTTTTTGCGTGTTTGCCATTCAGCAGAAGACTGCACTTACTGGGCACGTCTGGTATTGATGGTCATTTGTCCTCAACACATCCTGTATTTACAGATTTCTTTTCTGACTCCAACAACTGCATCGGTGAAGCAATTTTGTAAGCCTGCAGCTCGTCGTCTTGTTCAGTTGTTATTAACGTGCTATGTTAGAGAAATCACATCAATCTCAATTATCTTTTTAGTTTAAGAGTGTGGCATTACTTTGTGTATTTACCAGAAAACTATTACCTGTCTGTATAATGCCTTTAAATCCCTATTTCTTTGAACTGTTTCAACACTTTTCTGTGTATGATACTGTCCAGTTGCTGTGATTTTTTTAACACGAGGAAAATGCAAATATCATTTTAAGCAGTGACATCACAAATGACATACTGTGTGCTGAATAAACTTTTTCTGTTGTTGCCCACTAACCTGTTGCCTACTAACAGCTTTGCAGGCTTTGCTTAAAGACCTACAAAAAAAAAATAAGTAGCAGATAGTGAATTTTCACTATTGTAAACGCGATACCCAGGACTCTGCTGGGAAAAACTCGTCATTGTGTACATAGAAGGGAACTTAGTATCTGGCACACAGCATCACTGAGAAGAAATTTACATGCCCATCATAGCTAAAACACACTGAAAAGAAATTTACATGCCCATCATAGCTAAAACATGCTAAAATTCACACTCACTGCTACATTGTAATTTTTTTTATTCTAAGCGTCCCCTTTTATTCATGCCCCTTGCACTTGCGATAGATGCACTTACGGTTGATGCACAAAGATTTGGAGTATTTAACATTCAATACACCTTTTATTAAAATGGGGTGGGAACTAAGAATTGAGCAAATGGGGCAGTAAAAATTGGAACAATTCATACGGTGAAAGGTGTTGGAGGGCCAGAGACAGATGTGATGATAGTTCCAGGGTGCTTACTGCTCCTACCCTCTTTCTACTCTCCCCAAGTAGGAGCTGTGCAGTACGGTCTCCCACTGCTATTAACACTGCAACTTGGTGTGGCTGTGTGAGGACGCTGACATATGTGTGCTAGGCCTGCTCCTTCCTGGCACCTGTGGCACTCTGCAGGGGGGGTGGGGGGACAGCTACTGTTACCTGCCCTGGGTAACAGTAGCTGTAGACAATTAAGATCCGACACGAATTTGTCTGGAGGTGTCTCCAAACCACAGATTCCTGGGAGGGATACAGGCTCAGGTCAGCCGACAGTGGTTGGGGATATCCGTGTAGGACACTACTCTGTTCCTGCCTGACAGTGAGATGAAGCCACTGTCCAGATTGACGTGCGCTAGGTCGGTGAAGCCGCAAGCGGCGTTGTGTGCGGATTCACTCCTGGCCATGCCAAAGAGGGCAGCGGTCCAGATTAGATGTAACTTGCCGGTTCGTTTTTCGGGGTCGAAGCCAAAAGTTAGAGGTACGGACACCTCTTCGGAGATCTGCCCTCGGGAGAAATTTAGGATTGCAGACTTGGAGGTTTTAATTAACAGCAATGCTGTTGAGCAAATCATTTCTGTATGGTGTCCGCAGCTTTTAAAATACTACGAAAATGCACACCATTCATGCTCGCGTGCCTTGATACGTGTGCATAGTTTGACGCAGATAGTGGATAGGCCACAGATAGTTGGCATGTCCAAGGAAAGGAAGAGGCCGGTGTGCTTCGACAGGCTCGGCGTGCAAAGCATCTGCTAGAGACGATAAGTCATGCTTACAGGGCGGCACAAGAAAACGTCGACCAAAACGACGAGCTCACTCTGGCGTTGCTCAACGTAAAGTAATGAAATGCCATCCCGCTGACGTCAACCACAGCACCACGACAATAAAACTCAACTTTGTGTCCGTCAATGATCAAGTCTTGCACGTGAGCGCAAGCTTCCCTGAATTTTTTTACTGTTCTGATTTTTGTGAAGGCCACCATTGCCAGTGCAATGGCTGCTGCTTCATACACCACTGGGGTATGAAGCGGGCCAGAGGCAATGGAGTTTCCCTGGTTATTGACTACAGCAACTAATATTACGTCGAGACGAAAATAGTTGGCTGCGTCCCTGTAAACCACGTCCTCACATTTAGCTTAGCGTTTGCGCAGAGCTTGCGCCCTGGCCTATCGTCGCTCGTCGTTGTAATTGGGGTGCGTTTCACGAGAAGAGGGGGAATGAGGATGCGATCTCCGCGTTGTTGGAATAGCTACTTGTAAAGTCGTGCTGCAAGGAAAGTTAATGTCCAATGTGCTTAAAATGCGACTCCTTGTTTGGCTGTTAGCTAAAGCTCATGCTGCCTTAACCTTGGTAGAAAGTGTACGTCTGAAACTGATCATGGTATGCAGAAAAAGAGTTTTCCTCCATGTTCAAGAACCTTTCCCATGCATGGAATGAGAGATAATGGCTGGAGAATTTCAATCGTAAGCTTTTTTTCAGGTTTAGGGATTAAAATATTTTTGGCTCTTTTCCACTGTTTCGGAATGTGGCCTCTATCCCAACACATATTGAGCTAATGAGTGAGGGCTTCCAAAAAGTCATAACCTAGATTACAAGCATTTGTTCCTGATGTCGTTTTGCCTAAAAGCACATTTTGTTTTGTGCAAAGGGCCGTAATGGCAGCCGCGTACCTTGCCCGAAGTAATGTTGAGGAGGGCATTATTCCGGCTCGAGTAGGGGGGCAGTACCTTGGCAGCACAGCTTGCAATATGAAGATCCTGAATAACCTTCAGTAGTTCTTTGTCCGTGCTACCAAACTGATAGGCAATGACACTTAATGGCGGATTCCATTGGGAGAGCAGGAGCACTCAAAAGCACTCTGAAAGTGCTCTCTCCTGAGCAGGCGTGTTTCAGTGGTCGAACAGAAGTAGGAGCACTGTCATCCAGTGGTAGTGCGAGACCACTTTCGGTGCTCTGAGAGCAGTTGGGAGCAGTTCGATCTGCTCCCGCTTGAAAAGTCGGAGTGAGCACGGTACGATACGAAGGAAGTCACATGACCTTTAACGTCATATCCTCCCCTTTGTGTGTGTGTGTGTGTGTTTTGCTCCCTTGTATCGGGGAGCGCGGCAGTATCCATCGTGTATTTGCAACTTTGTGGAATGGGCAGCGAGCCCTACGAGCATGCGAATGCTTCACACTGCCACACGTGCTTTGCCCGGCTTTGCTCACACATGCTTTTCCGCAGAGATTGCTGGGATGCCTAAAGGCTGGAATACGTGGAGCGAACTTTCACGACAAAGTTCGCGCGGCGGGAAATCTCTGAGCTACCGTACTTATCCAATTCTAACGCGCCCCCGATTCTAACGCGCACCCGATTTTTCTGACAAAAAAACCCAAAAAACTTGCACCTCCGTTTGTAACGCGCACGGAACTTTATAACCCAGACAAACGAATGCGGGAGAAATGGGCGATTTATTCCCCAAAGTAATTTCGCTCATCTCACTCCTCATCGCTTTCCGCTGACCAGAACATCTCGTCCTCGGTGCCGCCAAGAGCCTTCGCGATGCCACACTTCTGAACGAACATTCAACCATGGTCGATGGGATCGTGGCCCACGCCTCGCACGCCCATCCCGCGAGCTTCTCCAGAGCCGCACGCTTCAGCCGACCGCTCGTTTTGAACGCGTGAGAGCCGCTGCTGCCATTGCTGTTATCAAGCGCGCAAGTGGAACAATTTGACGATTTGTGTGAACGCCGATAGAAAAGTCTAGGCGCATATGCTTCCTGCGTCCGAAAAATCGTTGCTAATAGCTTTAGTGCCATCTTGACATGGTGATGGCGATGGGTGGGACGAAATTTCCGCCGTTTCGGTTTCGGTTTCGAATCCGATGCTAACGCGCATGTGATTTTTCGGCCTATTTTTCCGGAAAAAGGGTCTGCGTTAGAATCGGGTAATTACGGTACATGGAGTGACGACATGGCGCGCGCCGCCGCGCTGCCGCTGGGCTGCTCTAAATTAAAGCCCCTCCGCCGCGGCCCTGCCCATAGGAGGGGCTTTACTCTCACTGAACTCCATGCCCAGAATCAACGGTGCTGTTCAGTAAACAGACCCAGTGAAGGAGCTTCCCACTTTGGTTGTACATCATTTAACGATTCTGCGTGGGGCGGGGGTGTTTCTTCTACTGAAATATTCGTTCTCAGTTCTCAAAAACGCTAAAGGCTGAAGAGAGAGAGAGAGAGAGAGAGAAAAAAAAAACGAACGGCACCGGGGAGATTCGCACGAACGACTACAAGAACAAGTAGCCGGCAGTTTAACCTCTACTTCACCCCGAGAGATGGTGCATATGAGCAAAATAGCCTCTGTTACTGGTTTTTGTCGTATTTGAGACGCCCTCGTAGTGATACCGCCTGTTCCTCACTCGCCAATCTTGCAGACAGGCCTCATATTGCTGCTACTGCAAGTAATGTAGCCGGATCGCCCTTATTTAACCTGATAAATGCTATCATGTATGCCCATACAGCCGGTCGGGACCGTGTTTTCCCCTCGTCGTTTTTTCCTCTCCCACCTGCTCTCCGGGTGCGTGCCGCACTCATGGCAGGTGCAGTGGCCCTGCTCCCGCGTGCCCCCAAGTGTTGTGTCACCTACTCCTCACTGCACGATGCCACTGCTCCTGTTCTCTCAATGGAATTCCCCATTAGGTTGCATCAATGTATGGCTAGGCTCTTACCGAGATCGATTAAGCATCAGACGACATTTCATGTCTTGGGTAGTTGCTTCTCACGGTGCAATCGCAAGCTGCATGCCAATTTTGTCGCAATAACTGAGTACCGTAAAAACCCGCGTATAATACGGACCCGCGTATAATACGAGGTGTAATTTGGGGACAGCAAAATAAAAAAAAAGTTTTCATCCGCATATAATGCGAGGTAGAGCACAGATAACATTTATTTGGACTGCAGTTACCGTTCAGTCATTGTCAGTTTTCGCTGGCACTGTCTCCCGACGTCCGTTCAGTCATCGTAAGGTTCGTTGCCGCTGTCTCCTGAAGTCGCCTTGTCGGAAATGTCTTCCCACAGAAAGTGATCCTCAGTGCGATCAAGGGCGTTCGAGATGCCGCATTTCTTAAAAGAGCGACTGACGAGCTCCTCTGGGATGCCACCAAGCACCGCTGAAGAAACCCGCGTCAGCCATTCGGTAGCTGTCACTCACGGGTATCCTGACCTCATCCACTCTTGGTAGAAGGACCTGATGCAGTCTTTGAAAGGCTTGTTGATGCAAACGTCTAGCGGTTGCAGCTGCTGGGATGTCATTCCTCCTGGCATAACAATGAGTTAGGGGCGGGGTTCGCGGAACAACTTCTTCACGGAATCAGCCAGGTGGCAGCGAAAGGCGTCCGACACGAGCACTGACGGGAATCCCCAACAGTGCTCCAGGCCGCCGACACCACACAGGCTTTATCCAGTCAAGCACCAGTTGCTTTCTCCACCCACGAATGCTGCCTTCGGTAACGCCGAACTGCCGTACTGCGGCGCAATTTACGATGGTGTCGGCACATAAAATAACTTTTCTTTAAATTGCAGCCGAATACTGTTTTCGTGCACCCGGTATCGTGATAGACTTGCGGTGAACGTGCCGAGATCCTTCGCGTAGTCAAAACAATCGAAATAGCGCCGGCTGAGAGAAGCAGCAGCCAGCTAACGCCACCGCAAGATGGCGCACCCTCCGCTAAAACCGAAAGTGCAAATTTTCGGCTGAAAACTTTGGGATCCACATATAATACGAGGCACAAATTTTACATAGTGAAATTTGGAAAAAAAACCTCGTATTACACGCGGGTTTTTACGGTATTCTTCAATGTGTTGGTCAAGCCAATCCAGGCGACAAAACACGTTGCAACTGACTTTGTTCTTGCGGAGCTGCTGTTGCAAACCACTCTTGGCCTCCCACATGTGGGGAAGCTGCAAGTCAACCTGGCATTGGTTCCCTGCTTCAAATGTATAATTAGTTGCCTGCTCAGCATCTCGGCCCAGTTGATCCGCCTTTGCCTTGATGTTAGTTATTTCTCAGATATGTGGACCAATCACCGAGTGTGAGGAATCCGAGTGTGAGGATAAGCGGGCCTACCAGACCTTCGTTTGATGTTGCCGGGTGGTTGCTGCCGAGATTCTCTTATGTGTTGCGTAAAGCGGTCTTCCTTTACGTGTGTTCGGGATGCGTATGGTCAGTGGTAAGGGTGAGGCCTTCTTGTTGGGCATCAAGCCAAAGGTTTTTGCTTTTTAATGGTGTCATGCTTGCAATCCCCACTTAGTGTGATGTGCATTAAAATCACCGACAATGAGTAATGTGTCGAAATGGAAAATTTCAAGAGTTTTCTAAAAAAGCTTGGTCAATTTGGAGGTGTTACGAGAAGGGCTCCATACGTTTAGGAGAAACGTGCCGGTCAGCCATGTTTTGCATTTAGTAATTAATTCGATGCAACAATACTCGCATCCCGGCCGGCAAATTTCACTTCTTTTCACAGACGCAGAAGTTTTGACGCCTCCGAACGCTCCAAGTTCTACACCGTGTTTGCCATTTGAAAAGACTTTCCACACTTATGAGTTCTACACTGTTTGTTGATTAGTACACACATACCCTGAAGTCACTGACCAAAGAACTGAAGCGCATGAAAAATTCCTTGCCGGCCTGACCCCTGAACCGACAGGCACAGTCAGCCCTGTGCGGCAGCAGCGGCTCACCATTGTTTGCATTGCTGGATGTAAACAAATCTTTCCTTTGCAGCTACGTCAGCTGACTCCTTAGCCATGATTGGCTATCCGGTTTTGCATTGCCGAGGTGCAACGAGGGGATTCAGTCCTAGAGCGATCTTGTCCTCCCTCGCAAAGCGAGAAAAAGCGATGCCTGGCTCATCACTTGCGACGTCACGCAATGTGCCAAGTCGCCATTGGTAATGTGCCTTTAGACGATCGGTGAGCACTTTGGAACTGTCCGCTGACGGAGGCCAGACGCACGTGTAGTCAATTTTAGGGGGCCCATTCCCCTTCACGCAGCGTCCTCAAAGAACCGGTGATGCAAATGTTGAGATCGGTGATTTCAGCACCAATCTTATCTTCAAATTGCACTAACATGGCTTTGAATGTCGCACGAGGGTTTCCATGATCTGTTCTCCAAAATTTTGAAGCACACCTTCCGTAACGTACTAATCATCCGACCCCGAAGCAAGGGGAGTTTGCCAAGGCCAATTTTCTTGTCCCAGTGTTTTAACTGAGTAGAGCCAGATGGAGAATTGTCCATTGCATCTGCGGACCCAATTTCTGAGGACCCCAAGGTCGGTAACCCGCTGTGGCTGGAGTCAACGATGGCCTGAGATGCTGGTCTGACGTTTTGGAAGAGGCGGGGTTGACAGTGGTGTCGACTCCCTTAAGTTCAGTTAGGGCTGCTTTTAGAACTTTTTTTTTCCAACGATAATGGACTGAAGCATGTGATGGATTTTGTTAATTTCTGAGCATGAATTGGAATGTCTGCCGTGAGTGTATTGACTCTGGGGTACCATGTGTCTCTGAGTGTGTTTGCCGTGGGAGACCGTAGCTGCCCAGCTCACCTTGTTGTTTAGGTTGATTCTGTTGGCATGGATATGGCCGCCTGTCCTCGATGGTTTTGGCCCTCAGTGCTCGACAGCCGACGACGCAACGTCCAGCGCACACAATCCCAGCTCCGGGTGGAGTTGTCCTTGGTCGCCGGTCCACAGCTCGCATTCCCTTGGCTTTGCTGCAACCAAGGAAAGGAGCCCAAATGGTCACTCTCCCCAGATGAGGCCCTAAAGAATTTTTTACTGCTCCTTTCTATTGTCCTCGTCCTTCACGAATAGTCACAATCTGCGCATAGAGTGTAAATCCCGAAGTGCTAGGACTTGATTTTAATGAAGCCTGTCGCGTGCTTAAGCTCCCAATCAGAGGTCAAGAAAAAAACGTTCAATGCATTACTGACCGCTAATCGCTAAAACGCTTCAACAAGGCCGAAGCCACATGTAGCCAAAGCAACAAGCACGAAATGAACATCGTACTGTTAAACTAGGCCGTACAGCCAGTGTCTTCTTGGCAGGAAGCACTTATTCATGTGGCAGCATGTAATGCCTTTCAGCTGCTGCTTGCATCAATCTAGAGTTTTGCTCCCGTGAGTACACCCCATTGTTTTTCTCAACAGCTGCGTAGTTTAATTTGACCCAATGCAAGTGCAGTTACTAATACGCCTGCAGTGCACTGGCCTTGAATGCAGGATCACACATGCTTGGTGCATTGCTACTGTGGTATGCTGCACGTATCAACTCGACTCAACAGTGTGTCACCTGACAACCTCCAAATGCACACCTGAAACACCTCCTTTAGTTCTTTCCAGCGTGTTCATTCTTCACAGTCCATCAACTGTTGGTACAGCCACAAATACTTTTAGGGGTTGGGGGTGTATGGAGGTATGGGAGAATGGAAGGAGCCTTGCCAAAATGATTGCTAGCACTTGCTTATGTGCAGCATAGTAAAATGTTTGGGGGAGGGATTTCAAAACCCCTTCGCGCTGTACCTGGAGAATCCTATCGGCCATCTGGGAGGCCATCACTGATGTGTTGCTGGGGCATTCTTGGCTCGTTTCTCTCTCACAAAGGTGAGCACATGGAGGAGTTATTTGTGCACTTGACAGCACCTGAGGATACACAAGGATTGTCAGCTGCTGATAATGGCTGAGCTGTTGGGTTGACCTTTTTTCTGTGCAGCTTAGCAAAGGGGTCAGCCTCGCGTAGGATGTTTACTAGCACTGATGAGAGGCTGAAAGTTGGGACGTAAAGAGTAGTCAGGCAGTGGATGTTCACACGTATTTAAAGAATTGGCCATCATATGGCTTATGTGAAGACTATGACATGCTTTTCATCACTATCAGAAGTGGGGTAGGTCCAGCCCCTTTAAGGGACCGTGGCACATCATCTTGCATTCGGGACAGACGCAAACACCCACACATCAAAACGTTCGACAAGCACTCCTGTAATGATGCCAGCATTTACGGAGGTGAAGGATAAAAAAAATCTAAAATGAAGTTTGCCTTGGAGGTGCAGTGTCCCTTTGGCACTGCACATTTTTATACGTTTCAACACGAAAATGCATAATCAACATAAAAAAAAAGTTGTACAACTGAAACTGAAAAGCAACACAGGCTGCATAAACTTTACCTTCTTAAGAGAAGCAAAAATAGGCCAGAAACATGCATACGCTATGCCAAGTTTTTTCTGCAGCCTTGTGTGCCTAGTGGTGGCTGGATGGCTTTTTGTTGACTTCGCCGGACTGGGGGAGTGGCTGTTGAGAGCCAGTGGTTGATCTCATGCTTCAGACCTGCAAGAGTGAGTAGGAACATGTGAGCTTAAACATGCTGCGATGCACAGTTTTACAACAGTCAGTTCACCAGTGACCACATAAAGTTGAAAACGGCTTGTGCTTGCTTTGTAGAAGGTTTGCACGAACACTTTGATTGACTATGAGGTTTAACACACTGACACTACACAGGCGATGAGGCACACCGTAGTGAGGGACTAAGGTTAATTTTGACCACTTGGGGATGTTTTAACGTGTGCCAAAATCTCGAACATGGGCATTTCTGCTTTTCGCCTCCATTAGAAAAGCGGCAACTGTGGCCAGTTGCCGCTTTTCAAATATGAAGTCTGGACTAGAAGGTATGCAGGCAACGTTTAACAAATATACATATGTGCAGATGCAAGGATGGTGAAAACAGAGCCTGCAAGCATATGAATAGTCTGCTTGCCGGTTGGGAAGGTTGGTTGCTTAGAAAAAGAATGGTGCATAAAATAACCTGCTAGATACCATGTGTGCCCAAGGCATTGCTTAAAAATCAACTCGCCATTCCATGTAATAAATGCAGCTATGTAGTAAAAGCACAGAGGGGGAGGGAGGAATAACCGGGTGTTTTAAGGTGCACAGTAAAAATAGCGCAGTTAAAAGGAACGAGCCAAAGATGGAACTAGCGTTACTCTGCTTTGTTCACTAATTAAAACGCCCAATTTTTTTTCATTCCTCAAATTAAGGTACTTCCTGTCTCGTCGGCTGACGAGTGACGATGAAAGCGACCACACCGACCGGTTGCTGGAACTCAAGTGCCTTTATTAAGCGAAGAGGAATAAACCCCCCCGGTCCCCGATGGCGCAGGCGTGGAACACGATAGCTCACGCGTCACACATCCGGCGGGTTTGATCCGCGGAGCTTTCGACCGTCACTGCTGGTGTTTCGTCTGTGCTTGAATAACTGTCAGACGCAAGGCCATCAGGCATTCCTGCACCGTTGAACGGCACCAAATGCCGACGGTTGCGCTGAATGATGCCTGTCGGTGTTTCCACCACATATGAGCGTGGTCTTCTTGCTGGGCTGAGCACCTTTGCTGCGCATGACATATCCTGCACCCACACATCCTCCCCGTCAGCGAGTGGGCGGAGTTGGTGGGCGGCGTTACGACGGTTGAAGTCTTGACTTTGTTTTGTTCAGTTAGCTTTATCCTTAGCTGCAACTTCGTCGTGTGGTGGCCACTCCGGTTGCAGGGTGTCTGGCATCTTCAGCACTGTCGTTTGCAGACGTCGGCCCATTAGGAGCTGCGACGGGCTGTATCCGCTCACTCCTGGCGTGTCGCGGTACACCAGAAGCGCCATGTGTGGGTCCTTGGATTTTGTGAAAAGATCCTTCATGGTCCGCACCATGTGTTCTGCCTCGCCGTTTGACTGTGGGTAGCCCGGGCTGCTCGTGATGTGATGAAATCCGTAGGTCTGCGCGAACTCGGCGAACACCCGTGACGAAAATTGCGGGCCGTTGTCGGACACGAACACATCAGGTATTCCATGTCGCGCGAACGTGCTCTTGACAGCCGCAATGACAGCTGTGGAGGTGGTCGACGACAAGCTGATTACTTCCGGAAAACGAGAGTAGTAGTCCACCACGATTATGTAGTGAGTTCCGTCAAGTTCAAACAAGTTGGTGCCTACACGCTGCCATGGCCGATTTGGAGTCGGTGTTGCGATTAGTGGCTCCGAACGCTGAACTCTCGTCTGAGCGCATTTCTCACACGATGTTACGAGCTGCTCAATTTCGCTGTTAAGGGTAGGCCACCATACTGTGTCCCTTGCCCTTGCCTTGCACCGTCCAATGCCCTGGTGGCCTTCGTGGATTTGCTGAAGTACCTCACAGCGCATCAGGCTTGGAATAATGATGCGGCGATCTTTGAGCAAGAAGCCATCGCACACTGTGATGTTGCCTCTTTCCTTCCAGTACTCCCTTAGATGAACTGGAACCTTTGAGACGTTTTCTGGCCATCCTTTCTCACAGAAGTGGAGTAGCCCAGAACAGATGCCGTCTTCCGCTTGGTGCTTGCGTAAGGCATCCATGCGGGAGGACATGAGGTTGGCAGCTGCTGTAACGACTTCCCCGATGAATAACTCGATGGAGTCTGTCTGCCATTGACTTCGCTCAGGATCGTGTCCCTGAATAGGAGCCCTTGACAGCGTGTCTGCCGTGGCAATCAGCTTGCCAGGGACGTAGAGAACAGTGAACTGATAGCGCATAAGACGGATTCGCAAGCGCTGGATTCTGGGCGGAATCATGTCGAGTTCTGCTGATCCCAGGAGCGTGACTAAAGGACGATGATCCGTTTCGACTTGAAATGCGATGCCCCTCAGAAACTGGTCGAACCTCTTGACAGCCCACGTCACAGCCAAAGCTTCTTTTTCTGTTTGACTGTAGCGGCTTTCAGTGTCCGTTAGGGATCGTGAGGCGTAAGCAACCGCTCGTCGTTCTCCCGATGGTTGATCTTGAAGCAATACGGCTCAGAAACCGTATGAGCTTGCGTCAGCTGACACAACCGTGGGGTACGATGGGTCATATTTAGCCATGCAGACCTCTGAACTGAGCAAGCTTTTGAGCTTGTCGAAAGCAGCTTGCTGGCACGGTCCCCAAAGCCATGAGTTTCTCTTTTGAAGCAATGCCCTGATCGGTGCTGTGATGTCGGAAAGATGAGGAATGAAGCGGCCCACATGGTTCACCATTCCCAGCAGTCTTCGGACACCGCTGACATCCGATGGGGTTGGTAGCTTGGCCAAGGCCTCGACCTTTTCTGGATCGGGACTGATTCCTTGTGCGCTAACCACGACTACAAGAAACTTGACTTGGTTTGCAGAGAACGTGCATTTCTTGCAATTCAGCTTGATTCCCGCTTCTTCCAAGCGCTATAACACCTGCTTGAGACGTTGGTCATGCTCTTGCTGCGGTGCTCCGAAGACAAGAATGTCGTCAATCATGCTCACAACTCCTTCAAGGCCTTCCAGAATTCTGCTCATCTGTCGCTCAAAATATTCTGGCGCTGAGCAGATTCCAAAAGGTAGCCTTTGGAAACAGAATCTTCCCATTGGTGTTATGAACGTAGTGAGTTCTTGACTTTCTTCTGAAAGCTTCACCTGGTGAAAGCTAGCGGTAGCATCGAGCTTAGAGAATACCTTTGCTGATCCGAGGCGTCCCAGGATGTTCTCGACTGAGGGTAGTATGTGACGCTCCCGAAGCACGACTTCGTTGAGTCGGGTGAGGTCAACGCATATTCGGTAGCCTCCTCCTGCTTTTGGAACAGCCACCATACCGGAACACCATGGTGTGGGACGGTCCACCCGTTGGATGACTCCCTGGGATTCGAGCTTGGTGAGCTCCTCTCGAACTGGTTTGTGAAGCGGAATCGGTACTCTTCTCGGCACGCTGAGTGAGAACGGTTTGGCGCCTGGTTGGAGACGTATCACGTATTCGTCTTGCAGCTCGCCCAAGCCATCGAAGAGACTGTCCTTCAAAGTGACAGTAGAATCCGTTACACTGTCCACGAACCGTATAACTCCGAGAGCCTGTATCGCAGGGAATCCAAGAAGCGGCGGGTCTTGCGAAGGCACAACATACACTGTTTGCACTGTAGACCTGCCTTTTCAGCTCAGTTTCGCTTGGAATGTTCTGAGAACGGTGAGGGAGTAATTTCCTGGGCCCGTAAGCTCACCTTCTGGCTTTTGCAGCTGTTTCGGTATGCCTGGAAACGAGTCCGGTACCACTGTCACCTCCGCACCCGAGTCAACCTTGAAGTTAGCGTAGTCCGTTGACGGCCACTTTTACGAACTTGGCTCTGGTGATGGCTGCTACGGAGTGCAGTGTGAGAGCTCCCATGTTCTTCTTGCTTTTCTTTTCGCAGACTGCTTCGAAGTGTCCAATCCGATTACACCCTTTGCACTTGGCTTGCCTAGCTGGGCAATCTGCTCGAGGATGCGTTGGTCGACCGCAGTATCTGCAGCTCGTGGTAGCGTCGCTTGTGTTGGACTTCGTAACACGCTTGCCGGAGCTCCCTTGAGAATCTGAGCCATGTCGTGGCTTTTGGAAGAGCTTTTGAACTTTGGCCTCGGCCACAACGTGAGCAGGATTCGGCTTTTTGGAGCACTGCTGCACGGGCTTTCACGGCATCTTCGTTGATGCGAGCCTGTAGTCTTGCTTCTTCAAGGGTAAGCTTTTGTGTTCGGCACAGTTTGTCCACAAGGTTAGAGTCCCGGAGACCCACGACGAACCTGTCTCGAACGAGTCGTTCTTCCACTTCCGCTGAGGCGTAGTTGCACTTTTTGACAAGTGTACGCAGCGCAGTGTAGAACTCGTCTACGGTCTCGCCTTCGCCCTGGGTTCGACGGTGGAAGCGGACACTTTCGTAGACCTCGTTGACCGGGTGGATGAAGTGATCGGTGAACTTCTTCTAGCGAGCTCCAGTCTTCGCTGGACAATGCTAGAGTGTCGAGAACGCGGCAGGCGTCTTGGGAGCCCATGTCGTAAAGAAGCGTTCTGACCTGTACTTCTCCCAGCGCTTGGTAGAGCCCAGATGCATAGCAATAGTCGTCGAACTGGTAGACCCATTCTTTCCAAGAGCTTGGGTTCCCAAAATCGAATTTCGGTGGCGGTTGAAGCCCGGTGCCGCTGAACTGGATAGAAGGATCTCCATCCGCCATAGCGTGTTTTGCAGGCTACGCACCTTAGACTGATTGCTATTAATAATTGATCGATGTGTAGCTAACTTTATCCCACTTCTGACACCATGTCTCGTCGGCTGACGAGCGACGATGAAAGCGACCACACCGACCGGTTGCTGGAACTCAAGTGCCTTATTAAGCGAAGAGAAATAAACCCCCCGGTCCCCGATGGCGCGGCGGCGCAGGCGTGGAACACGATAGCTCACGCGTCACACATCCGGCGGGTCCGGTAACACGCCCGAGCGAGCGTGAGAAACGCACCTTCAGCGCGCCGTGAAATGCGCGTCCACTACACTTCCGAAATCTGGGTCCTAGTAATTTTTCTGCGTCAAGACTTGCGCATTGAACCTACACGGCACCAGCGGAACGGGTTGATCACTGCAACAGCAGATTTTCTCTGGAATTGGAGTCTGAAGAAAATCTCAGTGATGTCAGTGATTGTCAGTGTCAGTGATTGCCGCGATTTAAATAAAAAACAAGAGCGCGCCTGTTTTTTATCCCTCGTACGAACAACCGACAAGGCATCCAGCGTGCGACCGCGACTGGTGACTGCGAAGCTGATGGTGGCGCATTGCTGCCTGCCTAAGTTTTCATTCCAATTTATTTGAAAACACGTTGGCACACGGGGGCGTGCACGAGTAGGTAGAGCGGTAAAAACGTTAGAGCCCACGTATGCGTGCGACTGCGTCGCGATAAGTCACGCGTATGCTCGCGGAAAAGCGATCGCCCGAAGGCATATGCAGATAATGTTGCCGTACGGAAGCCAAACTCGAGGGATTTGTTCAAAGGGCGCTTGCGATCCGTCAGCGCTCGGGTTACAGCACGGCTCGGGAAGCGGCCTCGCATTCGCTACCATCGCTAAATCGGCGTACGCGTGAAACAGCTATCCAAAGAAATTATTCGGTTTTTGTAATCAACCATGTATTAGAGGGAACTTACCAGACAAAGTCGTGGATACGGTGCGGGTGCACTTGCGTCGGCATCCACGGCGGCAGCCAACTGCAGTGTCGGACTTTTGCGCGCCGTTCCGGCCGTTCGCTGCCGCGGTTTCATCCTCCGGTGATGCGAAGTTATCGATGGCAGGTAGAGCGCCACCACGTAATGTGAATGCGATTAATAATATATCTCTTGACGCCACTACCGATAATTGGGTTGAAACGCGGCAGACGACAAACGGGACACCGGTGTTTTTTTTTTTTTTTTTCTCGAGATCTGGGCGCACAGCGCATGCGCTAGCACAGTGGCCACAGACATGGCGGCTTTTAGTGTGGCCAAGCGAAGAAAATCGCCCGCTAAACTTTTGAATGAATACCGTCTATACGAAATAGGCCTCCTGCGCTGCCCAGGGGGCGCTGCGCAAACGGCTTCCGGGCAGTACTTCCGGGTAGTACAAAGCTGCGTGGGTCCCATAGGATCCTGTGTTGACAGAAGCAAAATGAGCTCGACGCTCTCGATTATTTTGCGACGTGGTCACCAGCTCATCCCCGACGCGTCCGATATATTTCAGCGATCAACTTGGCATTAGGGGAAAAAGCTTTGCAGCGCTAAACACGTTTACAGCGCCGACGAAAGTGCCGGGACCGTGACGGCGTCTGCTACTCGCAGGTTCACCGATCGATGGTCGTACGAAGTGAAATTTTAAGTAAAATTTCTAGTTTAACTAATACTCTAGGTGACAAAGACTTCTCAAAACTAGCCGATCAAAAAAGAAGAGTGACGCAATCGGCGATGATCGCGCTTTAAAAAGCCAGCGAGTCCGGCAGACCGCAGGCTCGCCTGCTGCGGTGCGCCGCTCTTTTACGTACCTGCACACTATGCGTGCACTTTCATTAAACAGTGCTCGTTTGCGCCGCTGTTACGAATACATGGTGCAGCGTTAGCTTGCCGTTTCGTTGCGTGTCTCAGTGACAAAATGCCGCGACCGTCAGAAGCGTGAAATCTGTTTTGCGATTCCGAAATTAGTGGCCGTAAAACAAAGTGGTCGGGCGAACTAAGAGGCCGCTCGCTTTCCTTGTTTGCTCTCACTTTACTTAATTATGCTGTTGCAGCATACATTCCCAGTTCGCACTTAATAGCCTAGAATGAGGGTCAGCAACGGCCGAGTTCCATATGCAGCCGACACGGCGGAGGGCTGGACGGCAAATCGGGGGGGGGGGGGGGGGGGAGGAGGAGGAGGAGGAGGAGGCGGAGGAGGAGGAGGAGGAGGAGAGGGGCTTTGAATGCAGAGAGCAAAAATTCAGCGAATTTCTAATAATTTTTGACAATAATCTGGCGAAGTGTGAAAATATGGGGGGTGGGGGGGGGGGGCAATTCAACTGGAGGACGCCATTTCTCCGTTCTTGTCTCGCTGTGTAACTCCATTTGAAGTCAAAACGTGAGTGTCGGCGTTCAGATTCGACGACCCCTGCACTGGAAAACCAACACAGTCAGTGATGATCGTATATAGATATTCGGGGCCCCGCGCCGTTTATGCGGCTGTGTTATGTTATGCTGTGTTATGTGATGTTATAGAAGTACACATCTTTGCAGGCAGCGGGCGTGTGATTTGGTGCGTGTTTTGCGTACTTTAATAGCGCTTAATTTGTTTATTTATCTGGCGCTATTGCCCCACCTACTCGCTAGTATACATGTACCCTGCCGTTTGTAAATCGTGCGGCGTAAAACGCTACGCAAGAATCATTTACTTTGCGAAAATACGAAACAAAATTTCCACTCGTTTCAAAGGCGGTGCCAGGCCAGCAGTGTCAGCTGAGTCGGCTGCGCAATTCTTGCGTTCGCTAGCTTGCTCCCGATGAAGCAATCTTTTGCAGTTACCTCAGAATGTAAGATGAGCAGCGTTCCGTGTTTATGCTACTCGTGAACTTTCCTTTGTCGACCGCACGCAAGAAGAAAAAAACTGAAACTGTCGTCAAACACTTAAACCACCCGACCTGGCGATACTGTCCCACGCCGCGACCACCGCGACAGCTCGCTTAAAAGAAAGTCGACAAATCGGCTTCTTTTAGCCGAGATTATTTTGTTTAGCCTCTGCAGCTACTTTAAGGGCTATTTCATACAGAATGCAGTCATTTAAACACGCCACAAATCGCCACAACCAACTTTCACTTTGGCTTGTAATTGAAAACACATGGAGGGCGGCGAGGGTCGTCTGCTTTTGTACTACCCAGAGGCGTCGGCCGCTAGGGGCGCTGCATGTCGCCAAAACTCCAGCGCAGGAGGCCTATACTGCATGCTTATCAGCCAAGTGTAATGTGTGTTCAGGAAACACATTTGAATTCCAATCAATAAAATTTCTTAAATAGCTATATGGTATTCAGAAAGGATAGGGTTGGCTGCACACACTCTTCGGGCGGTGTAGCCATAATAGCCAGGAAATCCCTAGCATGCCACCCTATCATTCTGAACACCATCCTTGAGGCTGTAGCAATACGCACAATAATTTTTAATAGGTTGATAACAATATGCTCCATATACATTTCTCCTGATTTTTTGCTTTCTAGCTCTGACTTCGAGGCGGTGGTTGACCAGCTGCCCGAACCATATATCCTAACAGGTGACCTTAATGCGCACAACTCTCTTTGGGGCTCTTCTCGCACGGATGCCCGAGGTCGCCTGATAGAGAAATTCCTTACATCTTCAGGAGCATGCCTCTTCAACAAAAATAAGCCCACATACGTTAATATAGGACACAACACACACTCATATCTTTACTTGGCTGTTGGCTCCGCAGTTCTTTTTTCTCTTCTCGAGTGGGGTGTAGGCACTGACCCATATGGCAGTGACCACTTCCCCACCTCACTAACATACATAGGTAAAGGCCCATGCAGTCCATCTTCCCACAACAGGTTCAACGAAGCAAGAGCTAACTGGAATACATTTACAGAGACATCCAAACTACACCACACATCCATAGGACACCTACACGTTGAAGAAGCTACCCAACTGCTCACGGCGCACATCCTCGACGCCGCCGAAAAGTCTATTCCCCACGCCTCTGGTACCCCGCGCAACCAGCGGAGGCCGTGGTGGAATGAGGACTGTCGGCGGGCGCGAGAGGCCCAGAACAAGGCGTGGGGTATCCTTCGTCGGTACCCCACGTCGGGTAACCTCCTCTTGTTCAAACCGGCCAAGGCGCTTGGAAAACGTGTGCGCCGTGGGGCAAAACGAGAGAGTTGGCACTCCTTCTTGACATCCATAAACTCGTACACAGACACACACCAAGTGTGGACACACATACGTAAGCTCAAAGGACAACAGACACACAGCCTGCCCCTGGTTAGCACAACAGGGGACACACTGGAAGACCAGGCTAACACACTTGCACAACACTTCGAACACGTGTCCAGTTCAGCACACTACACAAACACTTTCATGAAACACAAAACATCTGCGGAGAAGAAGTCACTGCGTGATAGCAACAAGTCGCACACTTCTTACAATTCTCCTTTCTCAATTCATGAGCTGAAGGCAGCCCTGGCAACATGTAAGCCTTTAGCTCCAGGTGCAGACAAAATTGCATACACCATGATACAACCCCTACACTCAGACACCCTTGAAACACTTCTACATCTATACAATAACATATGGCTTTCGGGGCACATTCCTCGCTCTTGGAGGGAGGCCATAGTAGTGGCTTTCATGAAGGAAGGGAATGACCCTTCCTCTCCCGCTAGCTATCGGCCCATCGCCCTTACAAGCTGCCTGCGTAAGCTCCTCGAGAAGATGATAAACAGGAGACTTGTGTACTTTCTTGAGTACAACGGTCTTCTCGAGGGCTGCCAGGCAGGCTTCAGGGCGGGGCGATCTACAAATGACCAACTTTTCGCCCTTGAATCATACATAAAGGACGCTTTTATTCACAAACAGTTTTGCACAACGGTGTGTTTAGACCTTGAGAAGGCATATGACACCGCCTGGCGCTACAGGATCCTCAGTGACCTGAAGTCATTTGGTGTCTCAGGGAACATGATGAACATTCTTGCTAGTTATCTGTCCGAAAGAACTTTTCGTGTGAGAGTTGGTAGCGCACTCTCAAGGGTTCATGTACAAGAAAACGGCGTTCCGCAAGGTGGAGTTTTAAGCTGCACTCTTTTCATAGTTAAAATGAACTCCCTTGGGAAGGCATTGCCACGTACAATTTCTTGTTCCATGTATGTAGACGACGTCCAGGTATCTTTTAAATCATGCAATATGTCCATCTTTGAGCGTCAAGTCGAGCTCGCTGTCAAAAAACTTGCCAGCTGGGCAGACAAGAATGGGTTTCAACTTAATCCAGAAAAAAACACCTGTGTTGTCTTCTCCAGGAAGCGTAGGATCCATCCGGAGCCAGACATTACACTTAATGGCGTTTCGCTTGGAACACAAGTTTTTAGGAGTGGTGTTGGATGAAAAACTTACATTCATCCCTCACATTAAGCAATTGAAACATAAATGTGTAAAGGCTCTCAACATTCTTAAAGGGGCACTGACACAAAAATTGTGCATCTTGTTTTTTTTGTTGCGATAAGTAGCTAGTGACCTACTTATAACCTGTAGAAATCTCATTTGCTTCAGCGTGCGACGGTTGTTTAATTAGAGGCATTTTCAATGCGGCCAGTCGCAGTTTCGGTTTCAGCGAGTGCCGTAAAACGATGGATTTTGTGGATTTTGTGTGAACAAAGCTGACCACGTGACCGTCGGAGGGATATCACAAAGCAGAGCCGCCGTAGCACTGTCGAATCCGCATCGACGGCAGTTTCTGCGTATGCCCCCACGTACTTATCTCGTGAGGCGCTTAATTAAAAAGCGACCGTGGATGTGACGCAGGCGCTGCGAGTGCAAATGCTACCGCGGCTAAAGAACGACGCGCGACGCTCGAGACGGTGGGTGGCAAGACGCGCGCTGGGAGCTGCCGGCCGGTCTGCCTACAGGTCCGCCTACAGATGTTTTCGGCTTAGCACTGCGGCGGATATTCGAGTGCCGCTCTCGTAAGCAGTGCAGATGACAATTTTTAATGCAACCCGCCATCGCATCATTAACTCCTTTCTCATGTAAGCCACCATGGTCGGGACTTGGGGACAATTTCGTGCAGCGGTAACAAGCTATCACTCGAGCTACCTGCGCCGGCCTGGGCCACTTCGCGGCCGTGGCCGCCGCCTGCACAGCGACCGTGCGGCTAGCTCAGTGGGCTTTTCATGCCTCCGGCGCGT
Source organism: Haemaphysalis longicornis (assembly GCF_048455015.1). Classification (NCBI taxonomy): domain Eukaryota; kingdom Metazoa; phylum Arthropoda; class Arachnida; order Ixodida; family Ixodidae; genus Haemaphysalis; species Haemaphysalis longicornis. The sequence continues at coordinate 51,221,735 of NW_027526203.1, forward strand.
TTTCGCATCCAATGGTAATAAACAGTAATAGAAACAGAGTGCCTGGAATCGCTGTAGAACTTTCTTCGCGGCCAGCTGCCCGATTAGCTGACGAAATCACGGCGCCTCCGCCGCCAACGATCGGGTCGTTCGTTCTCGAGAGCAGAAGCTCCGCCCTCCGGCCCTCCGATTGGAGCGGCGAGCCGGGCAAGCCGCCGAAAAACGCCGCCAGTACGGAAGCGGCAAACACAAACTCGTGACGTGTTTCGATGTTGTTTATTTACACAATAACCTCGGGATGTCGATTGCGCGTGGTCCTCTGCTTGCTGCTCGGTTGCGTTTCGCACACTTTAAAATTAATTTTAAATATGTTCTAGGCTGTATTCGCCGCTGATATTTTGCAGATGATGTATATGTGTTCCCACCAATCTATCTCCGAAGTTATCTCGCCTTCAAAATTTTGTGTCAGTGCCCCTTTAAAATCTCGTCACACCAGTCCTATGGAATGGGCAAGCAACTCCTCTTACATATTTTTACAAGCCTAGTGGGGTCCCGATTGGACTATGGAAGCGTCATTTATGGGTCTGCAACAAAAACGGCACTGAAAATGCTCGACCCAGTGCTGCATCTGGGTCTTCGCCTTGCATGTGGTGCTTTTCGCACTAGCCCAGTCGAGAGCCTCTACGCCGAGTGTGATAAATGGTCTCTATATCACCAGAGGATTTACATGGATTTGTTGTATGCCTCGAAAATCATGGCCCTGACTAACCACCCTTTTAATTCCACCATTAATAACACATCCTCACAACTGTTCTTAAATCGTCCATCCATCTCTCTGCCTTTTTTACTTAGGGTAAGAGAGGAAGCCTCTGAGCATGAGGTACCCGTTTTAGATATTCACAAGACACCCATCACTGATTTTATACCACCATGGAATCTGCGCCCTGTGCTCTGTGACCTGTCTTTTACGCATCTTGATAAGAACAGGGCACCAAGAATTGCGATTCAGCAGCATTTCATGTATCTGCAGGATAAATGCAGGGCTGCAGAGTTTTTCAGTGATGCTTCCAAAACATTCACTGCGGTGTCTTTTGCTGCTCATGGACCCAATTTTGAAGGAGGTAGAACCATGAATGCAAAGACAAGTATTTTTTCAGCAGAAGCATATGGCACCTTTCTGGCTGTAAATGACATAGGTGAACATAATATTCCTAAATCCATCATCTATACAGATTCGCTGAGCGTCGTCCGTGCATTATCATTCGGAAAGTCATCGAAAAACCATGTAGTTAACCTTGTTTTGAAATCAATTATGCTGGCGTATTCTTCGAACCTTGAGGTGAGTGTGTGTTGGGTGCCAGGCCACTCTGGCATCGGCGGAAATGAACTGGCGGATGAAATGGCCGCCAATGCTGCACTCCGAAACACAGTAAACATAACACTACCTTACACAGACCTCAAGCCACACATAAGACAGCAACTCCGTAAAACTAGGCAAGCAGACTGGAGCGAACAGACAGACAACAAACTACACGTCATAAAACCACACTTGGGACAACACACTACTGACTCACACAACAGGCACATTGAAGCTACCTTTGCTATGTTACGGATAGGCCATACGCATGTAACGCACTCGCACCTGCTCACGGGATCTCCAAGACCCCTGCGTAGCAGGTGTGGGGAGGGCCTATCCGTAGTCCACATACTCATACAATGCCAGGCACTTGACACAACACGACACAAACACTTCAGAGAACTCCAAAGACAACATATTCGCCTACACCCATCGTTGTTTCTGGGTGACGATGCCATGGTTTCTGTGAAACGCGTGTTTAAGTATTTGTCAAATGTTAAGTTTTTAAACCTCATGTCCTATCATGCATAATCAAATCTGGCCCTATACACCAGCCATCACCATTATCTTTATTGATCTTACTATATCCAGTTTACACGTTTTATACCTACCTTTTGTGGTAATCACTTCTTTTCATTAAATAACTTCTCTGGCGCTCTTTGCCCTCGTCGGCCTTGCGCCAATAAACACAAACCATCGTCATCATCATCACTTGACACAACACGACACAAACACGTCAGAGAACTCTACACACAACATATTCCCCTACACCCATCGTTGTTTCTGGGTGACGATGCCGTGGTTTCTGTGAAACGCGTGTTTAAGTATTTGTCACACGTTAAGTTTTTAAACCTCATTTCTTATCATGCATAATCAAATCTGGCCCTATACACCAGCCATCACCATTCTTTTTCGTTGATTTTACTATGTCCAGTTTGCACATTTTTATAACTACCTTTTTGTGGTAATCACTTCTCCTCATTAAATAACTTCTTCTCTGCCGCTCTTTGCCCTTGTTGGCCTTGCGCCATTAAACGCCAACCATCATCACCAATAACCTTTACGGAGGGGGGGAGGTGGTCTCGGAACTCCCGGCCTGGTAGGTATAAGGGAGCCCATCGGTCAGAGCTTGACCAGGGGGCTGGCGGCTATCGCTTGCCTTAATCCTTTCGGCCCTGGTGGTGTAGATTGGCGCCATCTCATAAAAGCTCCTCTAGCGCATAGAGAACGAAACCAAAACTGCTAGTTTTTAAGGAATTGTTCTTCATTTATGCCTATTGCAACAGATACCGCTGCTGTTTCTTCTTTGTGGAGCTGCCCGCTACAAAGAAGGAGAAGCTCCAGTGAAGACGAAATTACGACATTGAGGCTAAAAAAAATGGCCCTCCGAGTTTTATTCCCAAGCTTGTAAATCTATAAATGCGCGCATTACGAAGCTCATTTTTTGTTTGTAGGTTCACGTAGTCATAAACTTTAAGGAAATATGCAAAAGTGATGTCCCTGCTGGACATAAAATTTACAATTTTCAGATGTCCTAATCAATTGCTTCATTAATAGATCTGTATTTACTTGCACTTCGGGCTCTATCTCTTGCTTGGGTGCTTGTGGGACCCTAAAATTTAAGAAAACACACAGAAAATTTGTTTTGCTTGAAATAAAAAATTTAGGGATGAAACGGTCAAAACTCCTTGCCTCGTTGATCACAGCATGAGTGTGGGAGCTCGTGGTCTGCGGTGTCACTATTCACCGTAACCTTGAATACACAATGTGCCCCGTGCGGGCGACAACGGACACGGCCACGAATTGAAACGAACGCGAAAGAGGCATAATTGTGTAAGATGCACGTTTTCACATTGCCTGCCGAGGTTGAAGGGGGTGATGTTGTTCATGATCACCGGGTTGACAGTTCACGCAGTTGCCATGCCACTTGCGCATAACTGGGCTCAATGGAAAGTTTCCAACGTATGAACCAAGATTTCGGGATTGTTGCATGGGTCCAAGTCCGCCGTTGAATATGAGGAAATAAGATAAAAAAACAAAAACTGGTGAACATTGTTGCATGGGTCCAAGTCCGCCATTGAATAGAGGAAGTAAGATAAAAAACAAAAACTAGTGAACCATTTTTTATAATTTTTTGTAAAATTGCACCTTTAGGCTATGATTAGGTCACAGTTTCACGGGGGTTTGTTTGCGGCTAATAATCAGAACATTCTGCTTAATTCATTGCCCACTTATTTGTCTTCACCGTGTTCTTCGTCCAACAACAGACCTGAAAAGTAGAGCAGAATATCCGTAAAATTTCATCCGAAAAAGTCGTCTTTCATTTTAAAATTACCTGCAAGGAACTGCATCCAGCATATTAGTGAAAAAAAAGTGATTTTGGTGTTATTTTTGCTCTAGAAATATAACTGTGTGAAATCGCAAGCATTTAGTGGGACAATCTAGACGTAAACCTTCATTGACCGGACGTGCGAATCATGAGCGGGGAATCACCGACCTCATTGTAGATACATTTAGTGAAATAAAATCCAGAAAAAAAATACAAAGTCAAGTTTCTACACGCATGTTTTGAATTTCGGCTGCTACTTTGATAGATTTTGGTACTCGTAAAATTGGGAAAACCCTTAGCATACAGAAAAATAGTTTACCTAAGGATAGTTAAGGGTAAGACTGACCGTCTCTGCGTACGTGTAGAAGCCACAGAGTACATAAAACGCATTTCTAAGTAAGTAACGCCACTCAATTCTAAGTAATGCGGGAATTTCACTAGGTCCAAGTCATTTGTTAGATGGAATCCCTGGCAAGTACAAAGCAAGGCACAATCACATTTTGGTTATTGAAATACATTTCTGATCAGTTACTATTTTATTATAAGCAATTTTGTTTCCCAATTGACAGGTAATTAGGATTGAGTGACCTATTTAGCAGATGATTTGAATATTAAATGGGCAAAGTTCACCGGTATTTATCTAGGACGTCCTTTTTTAGCAGAACTCGCTGTTGAGCGAGTTGGTGCATCTTGGGCGAATAAACACAGGCTTCGTGCAAATAGGAACAAATACGTACAGGAAGGACGGGACGAGAGCCAACTCTTAGCAGAGTATTGGTTTGGGCGAGTGACAGAAACGAGGGACAAGAGGAGAAAATACGAGGTGCAGAAACACTGAAGACGTCACACAGAGGACTCTGTATGTCGTCTTTAGTGTTTGTGTCCCTCGTCTTGTGCTGCGCTTCGATACTTAGGAAACTCTCAACAAACTTTTATTAAAGGGACCACACATATAAGTAAATTTGCTCTCAGATCACTCATGCGCACTTATTGCGAACAATATTTAGTGAAGGCAGCACGATCACATTTCTAAAGATTCAAGGTAGAGCATTTCTCGTTTGTGAAGGAACACTTATGTGTCACTCAATCTCCTCCTTTCTTTCTGATGTGATAGGCCTCTAGGATTTCTCTTGCCTTAGCGACCTGCCCTGTCTGCGCAGTACCTTAACCTCTTTAAAAATGGAACGCACTGGTCAGACATGCAGGTCACACAGTGAGTGGGCAAGTGCATACTGGTTTTGTTTCTAACGAAAATGTCGTCCTCACGCACACGGTCATGAAAGCAGCGTCCGGTCGGCCCTATGTAGACTTTACTACACTCAAATGGTATCTGGTAAACCACACCAACTTTGCAGTCGACATAGACATCGGCGCGCTGCTTTCCGCACCCTTCACGCTTCCTGTCCTTTTTTGCGATGCGTGAGCACATGCCTGCAAGGTTGACGGAGGCTGAGAAGACAATTTTAATTCCGTAGTTGTTGGCGACCTTGGGAGCACTACCAAATATTTCAGCGCTTCATTTTTATGGCACATGGCAGATGAAAGTCTTGGAGAGAGAGGGGGGGGGGGGGTGGCTTAGCTGGTTTGAAGCAAAAGTTGAGTAGGAATCGCTTTTTGTAGCTGCTGCGAAAGTTATGGTTCTGGAATAAGAGATTGTGAACACTGCGACGCAAACAGATATCTGATTTTATTGTTGCTGGCATGACACATAGCGCAAAGGTAACGAGAACAGCGATAGCGATTCAAGGCAACGAGAACAGCGATAGCAAGAAATAAGTGTAAATGAACAATGGAAAAAATCACCAAGTGTTAAAAAACTACTCAAAATGTTCGGCATTTTAGCTGCGTTTTGATCACATAGCAAAGCTCAATAGCTAAAAACTCCGCAGAGCACGTTCGCCACCGAGGCAAGCGATTGCGTTTGCTCACTTGCGAAGCATCCGTTGATGAAGGCGACTGCGCAAGCGGTGACCATGGCCCTAGGGATGAGGCCTGCCAGCTCATGGACGCGAAGCGGGGCGAGCAGCTGAAGCGCTGCGAAGGCCAGGCCGTACGACATCAGGCTGGTCGAGCCGCACATGAGCAGAGTTGCCACGGTGCCGCTGCGGATCTACATTGGCCGGATCGCCGACAGCAAGTGAAGCGGCAACAGGAAGGACGGATGAGTCAATGCCGATCGCAGATGCAGATCTGAGAAAGCTTGGTTCATAACGCGCATTGTCAGCTGAATGGCAAAGAGTAAATGAAAATTGTAAATGCATGCGTTTTCGCACAGTGGCACGAGAGCGCACATTTTTGTTCCCTCGGGATGTATCATCCATTCAGCTTGCATGTCTTTACATTAGCAGATTTGTGTGAACTTGAAGAAACGTTTTTGGTGTTCTTTCCGTACCTCAAAGCACGTTCAGCATTTGCAGACCAATCTGTCGTTGACCAAGGCTGGCGGTAAAAGCGCGCAAGTGGTTCCCGATATCGGCGTTGTTTGTTAGCTCAAAAATGCGTTTTTGTCTGTGAAACCGCCTGAGATAATAAGTGTCCGCGAAAACGCTGAGCCAGGAAGAGCTCGGGTCCGTTTCCAGGCGCCGCCCAAGCACATTTCCCCACGTTCAGCTCGCTTCTGTGCGGCAGTTGTGGCAAAGTGTGAAAGCCGCGTCTCTCTGTGATTGCCCTCCTACGGCGGGTGACTAGCCGCCCCGATGTCGGCGCAGCGAGGCTTCCGATCAAGGCGCGTATTGAAGCTTTCTGCGGAGCGCTATAATCTTGTTTGTATTCGTGGACAGACTCGATCGGTCAGTCGGGAGTTCGTCCTGCGGCAGAACGCTGTGCTGCAGTGTAGCTGTGCTAAAAGAGCGAGTGGCAGCGCACGAGAAACAGCCTAGTAGAGACGGCGCTCGCCGATTGGTGGTGCAGATTGTTCGCTTCGTTTGCGCTGTGTCTTGTGACTTTTCGTTTAGAACGTACCAATCGCAAAGATCGGCACCTAGAGGGAACAGACAATTCTGGATACACTTCCTAGCTATTCAGACATCAATCTGATTGACACTGCATTCGTCTGCTTGAGAAGTATGTTAGTTTAACTAGAAGGAATGGTTAGTTGTGACAATGTCTTTGGTAATAGAAATACGGACAACAACCTTTACCGCGAGTCTAAACTCGCTAAACCAAGTACCACCAAGCATCACCGAAGGGTGGCATCCCCCTTCGCAGTAATATGAAATTCAGCTCAAGAAACAATCCTAATTTTTATCCAAGCTATATAGAGTTTTTTTTGTTAGACATAGGCCTAATATTGCGTGTATAAAGGTGTACCCTCAAGCACCTTCGTACACCAAGGAACGCGCTGCATGCTCACTGTACTCTTTTCTATATGGTTGGTGGATGCCCCTCCCACCCTCTCCCCAAGCCGAATCCGTACAACTCTCCCGAGCTTGGAGGCGCGCCCTGTCCAGCTCATGCCTGTCCGACCCGCTTCGACCGGTGGAGCGGGCTGTAGCGGCTGGCAAGGCATATATATGGGGTCCTGGACTGAGGACTCCACCTCCTAAAGACGCCATACAAATTTACTACACAATAAAGATGTTTATCCTCCTCCCCCTCGTCCTGTTCGCGCTTGGATAACCCTGTGGCCAACCGTCGTTATCGTCGCCCCTCGAATCTGTGCTTTCTGCAAGCTACTCGCTCCCTAGTGGGAACCGGAACCGCTTGCAGCGACCCCTACAGCCAGCGTGCACTTGAGGTGCCTTAGCACCGACCTCGCCTCCAGTGGGCATGGGAGCAGCGTTCGTGGCGGAAAGCTTCACGCACATCGTTTCTTCGTACAGCAGGTGCGTAACTGCTTCGCTATCTTCGCTAGACGAAGCGAGAACTGCATTCTGTTGCTGCTGCCCACGGGTGTTTTGTCAGACATTGCGTAAATGTATTGATATGACACTTTTGCTTCTGCAGACAGGGGATGTAGAGACTAATCCCGGCCACTCAAAGACGGTTTCTTTGCAATCTGATTCTGCAGCTCAGTGTGCAGCTTAGTCTGAGGGATATAACACTGTACATCAACTCCTGAAGTAAATTGGCAAGAGGGAGAAAGAAATGGCTAAATCTAAGGCTGAGGTGATGGGTGATTTAAAGAACTAAAATCGAGCCATCAGTCTTTGGAACTACAACTGTATAAGGACTTACAGCTGCATGATATATCACGCCATTTTGAATGCCTTGAAATTAAATCGTGCAAGTGCGATGGTTTTGGAGACAATCTTGCAGTTATCGAAGAAGCCACAGAGCGAATAGCGGCGCGGCAAGTGCTACTACATACTATAGGCTTGACGATCTTGAGGATCGCTCAAGACGGAACAACGTGATTTTTAATGGCATTCCCGACTCGTGAGACATGGCAGCAGACCGAAGAGAAAACGCTAGCTGTTTTTCATATGCGCTTGGTGAATATCTTCCCCAAAGTGCTGGTTAAGGTGCTCATCGCCTTGGTACGTATAGTCAAAAGCTTAATGACTGAGTGAGTGCCGCTCCATACATGCAGAGTGCTCTGATGAGAGGCTGGCGCACCCTCACATTTAGTACAGTTGTCCACAGACTTAGCTGGAACATCACATTTGAATTTAACGTAGAATATCTCAAAAGTTCCCGCGAAAAAATGTTCAAACGAATGTGGAGGACTTAAGATCCCCTTTAAACGTGAAAGAAATTCAGCACTTGGGACTGAACTACCTTACACTAAAGCTGGAGGAGACGATACGTGGGTTAAGCGTTCCTCCAGCTTAGCTAGTGGACAACTGTACGTTTAACCCGCTGCGGTGGCTCAGTGGCTAAGGCGTTGCGCTGCTGAGCACGAGGTCGCGGGTTCGACTCCCGGCCGCGGCGGCCGCTTTTCTGATGGAGGCGAAAAGCAAAAACGCCCGTGTGTACGAGATTTCGGCGCACGATAAAGATCCCCAGGTGGTCAAAATTAATCCGGAGCCCTCCACTACGGCGCGCCTCATCGCCTGCGTTGCGTCGGCGCGTTAAACCCCACAATCAATCAACTGTACGTTTAGCGGACACACTCCCTGAAAAAAGCGGTGGATCGCGTGATTGTCTGCGGCGGTAGTTTCGTGACGGCATATGGAAACATCAGCGCGTGAGTATAGATAGGGCACTTCTAATCACCGAATGGGGCCGCGAAAAACGAACGTTTCAAAATGTTTACTATTTTTTGCTTCTTGATAAAAAGCGTCTGATCTGCATGGACCTTCCCTGGAATCGCTTCCACATATCCCGACGTAACTACCGTGGCAGACAACTTCCCGATGAAGCGCATCAGGGAGTGGGTCCGCTAAACGTAAGTAAAAACTCTGATAATGCTCCAGCCCGTCGCTAGACCGCTCTGCATGCAGCAAGGGCGGCACGCACTCCCATCTTTACTGTCATAAAACTGTCCCGTGTTTACTGTCACTCTACGGTGAAACGAAATGCCGTCATGTCATCATGAAACTGGCAAACCGTAGGTTAAAAAAAAAAGATATTTAGCGGTCGATCAATGCTATAGCTACGAACAATCTCTGTTTTGGATGATTTTTCACCAGCCGCGCGCTTGGCGCGAAGAAAGCTTATTGAGTTCGCTGAAAACCGGCGTGAACCACTGTCATACCGTATTACAAGCTTTTTGCAAGCAATAAATGCTTCATGTAACGACAGGGAAACGGACATTCCCGGCCGCGGCGGCCGCTCTTCTGATGGAAGCGAAAAGCAAAAATGTCAGTGCGTACGAGATTTCGGCGCACGTTAAACATCCCCAGGTGGTCAAAATTAATTCGGAGCCCTCCACTACGGCGCGCCTCATCGCCTGCGTTGCGTCGGCGGTTTAAACCCCACAATCAATCACGGGCAACGGACAGCATTTCGGAATTGACACGCGCCCCCTCGGACATTGAAAACAGCCAGGATGCACTCGGTCATAACAGCTATAGGATTCCCCGAGGGGAGCTTGGCCGTCCTTTTCGGCAGCACGCACTACTGTTCGTCTTGCGAATGCTCGAAGCAGTATCAACAAGGGCGAATCTTAACCTTTCCTGATCGACCAACGTTCATGACAGCGAATTCTTTAATGATGCATCTTCCTTCTCAATTAGTCGCTGTGACCGGACTTCGCGCCGAGGCGGCGGTGTGCTTCCCGTTATCAAGAAAGCTGTACAGTCGCATGGGATTCACGTTCATGCTGAACATGCATCTGTTTGGGCATGCGTTGAAATAGGTCAGTTGATTTTTGCGGTCTGCTTCCGCTCGCCAATGTACTCATCTTCTTTTAATGCCGAACTGCACGAGTCAGTTACCACAAGTCACTACGTGACATCCCTCCGCTTCAATCTTTCTTTTGGGTGACTTTAACTTCATGAATATTTTATGGTTATCAGATTAGCAAGTATCTAGTCCGCAAACCTCTAATACCAGTAAATTCCTAGATCTTTGCTCTTGGTTTAATTTTTCACAAACGGCCACTCTACCAACGAGAATAACAAGCAATGCAGATAGCACACTGGATCTAATACTGACATGTCATGAAGAGTTTCGGAGGTAGCATACCTATCCGCTCTGAGCGATAACTTAACTTTATCATTTGAGATAAATCTTCTAGCACACAAAAGCTACCGCAAAGTAATTCATGAGTTTTCAAGAGGAAACTTTGAGGCCCTGAACAGCAAACTCTCCATTTTCCTAGAAAACGTCGGTGAACATTCAGTGCAGTATAATTGGAACGCGTTTAAAACTAAGGTGCATGAACTAGTTCGCAAGCATATCCATTGACGCTGTGTCAAAATGAGTACTAAAACGCCATGGTATAACACTTCTCTGAAAAGCCTGTCAAATTACAAAAAAGAAGGTTATACCGAGCTGCAAGAAATTTTGAAGCTCTACTGCCCGTTGGGACGCGAACAAAGCCGCTAATACCGAGTATGTTTCCACGGAAAAACCGGTTAAAACTTTTTTCCAAGACATGTTATCATCAGTACTTGCTAGTAATCTACAAAAAAAATTTTGAGCGTCATTAATCCGGCCAAAAGTAAACTCTCCGATAGTAAGGACCAATCTGTACACGACACCGAGTGCCCTTTTGTCCTTAACACCGAATTTCGCAAGACGTTTTTTCGTTCAATTAACACGGCTCCGACATGCTCTGACACCTTTGGTTACACCCTAATGACTCCTATTCCAATTGAACCGCGCGGTATATCAAAAACAATTGAACCATTGAAAGTGTCGTCCATCCCAGGCCCAGATTTAATTTCAGCAAATTAAAACAAAGCATTGATTGTTGTTTTGCTGCAATTTAAAATATTATGAAATATCTGCCGATTTCAATGTCGGAAAGGTGGCCCCATTGCACAAGTCCCGTAATAAACGTTCGCCCAGTAATTATCGACTGGTATAACTAACAGGCATCCCATGTAAAATTCTTGAATATGCCCTCTTTTCAAATCTGGTAACTTTCACTAAATATAATTTTTTTTCACCTCTGCTCAACGCCCCTTCCGCAAGGCGTTCTCGTGGTAAACTCCATTGCTATCTTTCACTCACAAATCTCATTTGCTATTGGACCGCAGCTGGTGCGCAGAATGCGTATTTCTTGACTTCTATAAGCTATCGAGAAAGTCGCTCACAATTTACTTTTTTTACAGCTGAGTAAACACCCGTAGCTGCTAATCCTCTTTCATGGCTTGAGTTGTTCCTTCTCCATAGATTTCAGTATGTAGTGGCCAATAATCAGGGGTGCACCCAGTCCATTTTATTCTGGCATCCCGCAAGGTTTTAGACTAAGTCGTCTGCTATTTTCAATTTACATTTATGATATACCTGACTGGTTGCCATCTAGCATCCACTTCTTCGAGAATGATTGTGTTCTTTAGCGTGAAATTAATGACGATAACAACTATAAACTAGTGCAAACAGGAATTAACGCAATCACGTGCTGGTGCAACACATGGATGATGGAGCTCAGAATTAATAAGTGGAAAGTTTTAGGGGTTTCAAGAATTAAAGGTCCTGCTGTACCTTCTTATCACTTTAACAGTTCCATTCTTGAAGTTGTGCCATTTTACTGTTATTTACTAGCTCCCATATCCTGACACCTTAACTTGTCACTCCACATTATTGTATAACTAATAATGCCAACCGAACACTAGTCTATCTCCATAGTAAGTTTTTACCCCCCCCCCATTTATTGCCCTGAAAAACACTGCTGTACCAAACGTAAGTCCATTCCAAACTTGAATCTGCTTCTCCGATTTGGGACCCCAGCTGTGAACTATTGACTAACTCTCTCGAACCTGTTCAAAATAATGCCGCCCGTTTCATTACCGTAGTTTACTCGTACATCGAGTGTCACTTTCATGAAGAGCGCACTGTGTTTACCAGAATTAGCAACTTCTCATCGATACTTCTGTCTTTGTTTCTTCCACAAGATTTATCACCATAATCCGGTTCTTCGCATCACTTTCTTTCCCCAATTACATTCCTCGCGCACTGACCATCAACATAAAGTCAGAATAATGCATTGCCCCACGAAGACATGTTTTCAGTCATTTACACCCAGGACATCGCAGCACTAGAACCACCTTCGCGGGCCAACCACTGGCGTAGAAGAACTCTCACAGTTCCGAAGAACTTTAGCTGGCAATGTTTTTTTCCGGCACCATCTAATCATATCTAACATCGGCAATGCTGCTTTTGTTGTATTCTTGGTTTAACTTTACCCACTCCCCTCTTTAAAGCCTCTGGCCATGCGGGTAAAATAAATGAAATAAAATAAAATCTGTTCTAAGATTACCACACTTTGGTCGCAATGAAATCTTGCTTTTGCCTAATACCTCCACGCGCGCAAAAATGCATTCAATGTGCTACGCTCCACCAGGTAGGCATCTCCTGTAGAATGTGGCGTCAAATCCGATGAAGACTACAACGCCCCCTCGCGAGTTCGCCTACAGCGAGAGAGTGCGCAGTAGAACAAGGTTGGGCAATGAGACACCAAGCAGCGAAAAATCTCAACTTCATGTACTTTTTAGCGAGGTCGAGTGGTCCTAGCCCTCTTTCAGTGCGGCACATGTTGCAATGATTGAAAAATCAGGTTTCATCATCCTCGTAGACCTCGTATGGTATTCTAGTGGCGCATGCAAAAAAAAGAGCACTTCGATGCTCACTGACGGCATAGACAAAGAAAGAATTTGTTGGACGGCGTCGGAAATATAGCTAATTCAGTTGCTTCTACTTTTTTTTGTCTTTATGGCGTCGAAAACGATTAGTTTTTTCTCACAAACACTGTTTTGATTGAATAGTCGCTTGCTTGATATTACCTTTGTCAGAACGTCGGACAGGCATGCGAAAAAATGTTTGAAGAGGACATATATACGCGCCGAATGCTTTGTCGAATGCACCTAGTCACGATTCAACGCTCTGCTAATCTGGATGGTGTCACCCTTGGCGACGCCGTTGGCAGAGATGAACATCAAGCAACTTGATGATGGTTGGTACTTAATGGCGCAAGGCCAACAAGGGCAAAGAGCGCCAGAGAAGTTACTGAATTTCTGATGAGACCATAAATACTAAAACATGTGACTAAAAGTAAAAGTGACGTAAAACAAAAGACAATGGAGATGGCTGGTGTATAGGGCCAGTATAATTAGACGTGATATGACAAGAGCTGCAGAAATTTTACCTCAGCTAAAAACTTAAAAACACGTTGACTATAAAACATTGATTCATCGGCTAAAAGGTATGATGGGTGCAGTGGAATGTGTCGTCTGTATAATTCAAGAAAATGTTTGTGTCGTGTTTGTCAAGTACCTTGCATGTGATTAGTATGAGAACTACGGATAGGCCCTCTCCACACCTGCTACACATGGGTCCCGAAGTTCCAGTGAGAAGGTGGGAGGGCGTTACATGTGTGTGGCCTATCCGCAGCCTAGCCAGGGCGCGTATTTCCAAACCATATCCCGCAGGGGCCCTGGCCGACCACACCCCCTAAGCAGGGGCGCAGCCAATGAGGTTAAAAAATTGCAATTTTTTAACCTCCTTGGAAGCGCACCGTAACCGTCTCTACCTATATGTACGCGACTTCATGCGAGGTAGATTTTTTCTTTTTTTCCCCTCCCCTCGTTTCGGCTGCTTTGCGGGCGGTCGATGGTTTCGCTCCGTGGGCAACTTGTGTTGTACTATTTATATTTTTATTCCTGCTTTTTCTTCTTTATACATTTGTATAATTTTTTGCGTGTGTGTGGCTTACAGTTGAGGCACGAGCTGTGACACAATGCTGGCGAATTAAAAGGCCAGACACTACAGAAATATATATATGCGGTAGCTAAAAATGCGTCGCAGGAAACAGACACAAACTGCTCATGTATAACAATCAGTGGATCCTAAAAGTGACAATTTTTGCTGCTATTCGGACTCCGAGATCACTATCGCAAAAATAGTGCGCCAAGGAGATAACTTTTTTACTTAGTTGTATCTCTGCTGCGACTACCGTGACTTCAAGCTCACGGGAACTACTCATTAGTCCCAGCGAAAAGAATATACGTATCTGAGTGAGTGTAACACTGCATTAAATGAGTGGCCATGGGGCCCTGGGGGAGCAAGAATGAGGAGAAAAGGGGAAGGTCACAACTCGCACAATGAACACAGTTGCAGTCTTGGGGTCCTAATCGCAAAATGAACACATTAAAGTCAGTCAGTGGCAGCAAAACGCACATTTCACACTTAAATGTACAGTTCACACTGTGGACAATGCGGTTCACGCTGAAAACAGTGCACGCTGCAGACAGTTAACATTGTATACCGAACGGGGAAGTCGGCCAGGCTGCTACACCAATTTGTAGTCTGTTTTCAAGGGCGTACTCGGTAATTGCTTCTAGTGTGGTGGGATCGTCACGGACCCGACTAACATGTTCCTGTTCAGTCGCAGGGGTGGGACCTAGAGTTAAAAGCTGGTGGCGATTACGGTCGAATAATGGACAGAGCCAAATTAAGTGGTAACGATTTGGTGTGCCTTCCCGATTACAGGGGGGCATCAGCGCCATTCGGATCCTGCTGGAGCTGTCTATTTATAAATAACGTATCTTATGCAGCAAAATCTCTGTTTGCATGGAGCACAAATTGTTAAAAATAACTAATCGACATTGGCAACAGCGTCAGTGGTAGCACGCATGATTACTGATATCAAACTCGGCCTGATGGCTTCAGTGAAGAGACTGTGGTCAATAGCCCTATACAGAAGACATGTATCAAACTCCTCGAGTACTTCAGTTGCTGTACAATCCAACTATTACTTAGTCCTTGGTTGGTATGTATTTTCGATATTGTTTCCCTAGATTGTTATGACCACCAGTGCAAATTATGCAGAATTCATGACCGAGTGTAAAACGTGTTCGTTTGAGCTGGTGTCTTTCTTATCAATGTATCACCCTTGCAAGAACGATTTACACCTTCCATTGCTGTTAACAAAATTTCAATGTTTTCCTTAGTGGCACTCTTCCTCATAAAGAATAATGCAATGAATTATAGTTAACGAAATTCAATGTAATAGTGCTTATGAAAGTGCCAAAATGTAGCAGCTCATGCAGCTGTAATATTTCGCAAGAGTAGGACAGTTTGTAAAGGTAGTCATGAGTAATTGGCTGCCTTGCTTGTAATCCTTACCTGCAGCACCGAATCGTGTTTTGAGGTGTGTATATAGTGAAAGAGCACCCAACTCAATTGTATACCCTTCTGTGTGCTGTAGAATGAGCTTTCAATGCGGGTGTTTGCTTTCCGGACCGTGTATAATTGCCACATGCGCGTGAAAGCGTCCATCCGCGCGCGCGTACTTCGAGCACCGAGTCGAGCGCTTATCTATGAACACGATCGGAGGTCAGCGTCAACTTGCAGGTGCGCAAGAAGAGCGCGTAGAGATCAGGGACTCAGGTACAAAAGGTTAGCTTCTACCACATGTGCGTCAGCTTCCCCAGCGCCGCAGGCCAGCCCCGCCCACGGAGCGAAACCATCGGCCGCCTGCCAAGCAGTCGAAACGAGGGGAGGGGGAAAAAAGAAAAAATCCACCTCGCATGAAGTCGCGCACATATAGGTAGAGACGTCACGGTTCTGCGTCCAAGGAGGTTAAAAAATTGCAATTTTTTAACCTCTTTGGCTGCGCCCCTGCTTAGGGGGTGTGGTCGGCCTGGGCCCCTACGGGATATGGATTGGGAATACGCAGCCAGGGCGACTTCAGTGTATCAGTTGTGTGAGTCAGTTGTGTAGCGTCCCAGTTGTGGTTTTATTACGTGTAGTTTGTTGTCTGTTTGTTGACTCCAGTGTAATTTCCATGTGTTACGAAGCTGTCGTCTGATGTGTGTCTTTAGGTCGGTGTAAGGTACTGTTGTAATGTCAACTGTAGTCATGAGAGCAGCAGCACCAGCCATTTGATCGGCGGCCGCTCTGCCAGGGATTCCACAGTGCCCTGGTACCCAGCATATAGGTATTTGAAGATTTGAAGCATATGCAGTGATTAGTAGCTTGAAAAGAGCATTGATCACAGTTTTTAGATGACTTTTCTGATGACAGTGCCTGTACAACGCTTAGAGAATCTGTGTACACGATGGACTTTGGAATTTTATGTTTGAGGATGTGATTTGAAACGAGTAAGATGCCATACGCTTCTGCAGTGTAAATACTGCTATGAAAATTAATTGTTTTACTAGCACTAAAATTTGGTCCGTGCGCTGCACAAGAGACAGTAGAAGCAGTTTTCGACGCATCGCTGAAGAATTCTGCGCACCTGTACTTGTCCTGCAGGAACAGGAAGTGCTGCAAAATCGCACTCCTGGGTACCCTATTTTTTCTACTAGTGTGAATGACAGGTCGCATGATACACAACGAAGATGCCATGGTGGAATAAAATTATGGATGGGTGTCTTGTGCGTCTGACAGAGCGACCTTGACTGCAGAAGCCTCCTCCTTAACTCTGAGATAGAAAGGTAAAGAGATAGATGGCCTGTTCAAAAGAGTTGTAAATTTGATGTATCGTTCATGATAGGATTAAAAGGATGGTTGGTGACAGATACGATCTTAGGTGCACACCGCAAGTCAACATACTCCCGCTGATGCCCCAGGCACCATTTGTCACACTCGGCATACAGACTTTCGACAAGGCTAGTGCCGAAAGCGTTGCATGAGAGGCGAAGGCCAAGATGCAGCACTGGGTCGAGCATTTTCAGTGCTGTCTTTGTCGCCGACCAATACACGACTCTGCCGTAGTCAAGCCGAGACCCTACCAAGGCAGTGTAAAGGCAGAGCAGACCCGCCGCGGTGGCTCAGTGGCTAAGGCGTTGCGCTGCTGAGCACGAGGTCGCGGGTTCGATTCCCGGCCGCGGCGGCCGCTTTTCTGATGGAGGCGAAAAGCAAAAACGCCCGTGTGTACGAGATTTCGGCGCACGATAAAGATCCCCAGGTGGTCAAAATTAATCCGGAGCCCTCCACTACGGCGCGCCTCATCGCCTGCGTTGCGTCGGCGCGTTAAACCCTTCAATCAATCAATCAATAAAGGCAGAGCAGGCGTTGTTTGTCGGCCCCATAAGATTGGTGTGAGAGAACCTTAAAAACGTTCATTGTTTTTAAGCATTTGCATTTGAGCTATTTGATATGCGGTATGAATGTAAGCTTTTTATCGAATAAAATACCTAAAAACTTGTGCTCCTTGTTCAAAGGAATCGGCACGTTCTCAAGAGTGATGTCTGGGTCCGGGTGGAGCCCACGCTTCCTGTAGAACACAACACAAGAGCTCTTTAAGGGATTAATTTTAAAACCATTCTTGTCAGCCCAGCTGGAAAGTTTGTTAACACCAAGCTGGAATTGACGTTCGCAGATGGACATATTACACGACGTAAAGGATATCTGCACGTAGTCTACATACATGGAATAAGATATTGTAGATGGCAGTGCCTTTCCAAGAGAGTTCATCTTCACTATGAAGAGAGTGCAGCTCAACACGCCACCTTGCGGCACGCCATTTTTTGCACGTGAACCTTTCACAGTGCGCAACCAACTCTCACTCGAAACGTTCTCTCAGACTAGTAACTAACAGGGGTGTTTAACATGTTACCAGAAACACCGAATGACTTGAGGTCACTAAGGATACCATAACGCCAAGCTGTGTCGTAGGCCTTCTCGAGGTCGAAAAACACAGTTAAACAATACTGTTTATGCACGCAGGCATCCTTTATATATGTTTCAAGAGCTACGAGTTGATCGTTTGTCAATCGCTCCACCCTGAAGCCTGCCTGGCAGCTCTCGAGAAGACCGTTGTACCCAAAGAAGTACGCGAGCATGCGATTTATCATCTTCTCGAGCAGCTTGCACAGGCAGCTCGTCAGGGCTATTGGACGGTAACTTGAAGGGGACGACGGGTCCTTTCCTTCCTTCAAGAAAGCCCACTACTATGGCCTCTCTCCAAGAGTGTGGAATGTGCCCCGAAAACCATATTTTATTAATAGTTGTAGAAGTGTTTCAAGTGTGTCTGCGTGTAGGTGTTGTATCATTGTATATGTGATGTTGTCTGGGCCTAGAGCTGAGGGTTTACACGTGCCCAAAGCAGCCCTCGGCTCATGTGCAGTAAAAACTCTGAGTTATAAGAAATTGTTAATTGTTATCTAGTATAGGCTTCTTTTCGGCCGATTGTTTGTGCTTAATGAATGTGTTTGTGTAGTGTGCTGAACTGGAAACGTGTTGGAAATGTTACGCGAGTGTGTCCCCTGTTGGGCTGACCAGAGGCAGGCTATGTGTTTGTTGTGCCTTGAGTTTGCGTATTCGTGTCCATACTTTTCGTGTGTCGGTGTATGAGTTTATGGATGTTACGAATGAGCGCCAGCTCTCTCGTTTTGCCTCACGGCGCACACGTTTTCCCATCACCTTTGCCCTTTTGCACAAGAGAAGGTTTCCAGACGTGGGGTACCGACGAAGGATACTCCACGGCTTGTTCTGGGCCTCTCGCGCCCGCCTACAGTCCTCATTCCACCAAGGCCTCCTCTGGTTGCGCAAGGCAACCGGAGGCGTGGGGAATGGACTTTTTGGCGGCGTCGAGGATGTGCGCCGTGAGGAGTTGGGTAGCTTCTTCAACGTGTAGGGGTCCTATGTGTGGTGTAGTCGGGATGTCTATGTAAATGTGTTCCAGTTAGTTCTTTCTTCGTTGAACCTGTTTTGGGAAGATGGACAGCATTGACCTTTACCTATGTCTGTTAGTGAGGTGGGGAAGTGGTCACTACCATATGGGTCCGTGCCCAAACCCCAATAAAGACCAGAAAAGAGAATTGGAGAACCAAGAGCCAAGTCAAGGTTTGAGTATGTATTGTGTCCTAAATTATGGTATGTAGGGTGTTTCTTGTTGAAAAGGCATGCTCCAGAGGATGTTAAAAACTTCTCTATCAGGTGACTCCGGGCATCCGTGCGAGAAGAGCCCCAAAGAGAATTGTGGGCATTAAGGTCGAATGTTAGGATGTATGGTTCGGGCAGCTGGTCGACCAGCGCCTCGAAGTCAGAGCTCGAAAGTGCAAGATCAGGAGGAATGTATATGGATCATACCGTTATCAACCTATTATATATTATTGTGCGAATTGCTACAGCCTCAAGGACAGTGTTCAGAGTTGCAGGAAGGCATACTAAGGATTTCCGGGCGATTATGGCTACACCGCCAGAAGAGTGTGTGCAGCCATTCCAGTCCTTTCTGAAGACCATGTAACTATTCAAGAAATTTACATTACAGTTGGCTGTTTAGCATGAAGTATTTCGTATACACCATCAACATTTTTAAGGAGGCCTCTGCAGTTCTATTTCACTATGTTTTCTCTTCCCATTATGAAGTGTTCGGAGCTGTTTGAGTGTGTTGTGTGTGTATCGTCCTTCGGGGCTTGGACTCTCGGAGGGGGCTTTTTCGGCCTCTCTACAGGTTTGGATGCAGGGACCCGTTCCTTCCGCTGCAACGAAAACAGGAACAGTCCCACGTCCATCTCATCCTCGGATGTCCTAGGAGTGCCTGATGGACCAGGCCCCTTAGACTTGTCACCCATTCGGGTGCCTTACTTTTTCTGAGCCGCTACCGCCGAAGGTGTCGGGAGCACCACAGGTGGCACGGGCGGTGCGGCAGAAGTGGCAGCCGATGCGGGACCCCCGGTGTCCATCTCCTGCGCATGCTCGAGTGGAAGCAGGGAGGGTGGGGAAGCAGGGGCCGGAGGGGCATCGGTCCCGACGGTGGCTGTTGCCACCACAGCCGCTGCTTGCTCAGCGAGCGGTGCGGAGGCGGGTTGGGCTGCCCGAGGCAACCCAGAGGGGCGGTGGCGGGACCAAGTCCGACTCTCGGTAGTGGGTCCCCGCCGAAACCAGACTCCGCTCCGCCCCCCGGTGAGCTGCGTCGGCGTACCTCCCCAGGGGAAAAGAGGCGAACCTCTTCCGCGCCTCTAGGTAGGTGATGTTCTCAGTGATCTTAACATTGATTACCTCCTTCTCCTGTTTAAACTTTTTACATTTTCGCGAGTACGCGGCATGGGGTCCCTGGCACTTGGCACAGGTGAAGGTTTCGGATTCACAGTTTTCTGACGGATGGTCATGTTGGCCGCACTTAACGCAGGTAAGTCGGCCAGGGCAAGAGTTTGTGCCATGCCCGAACCATTGTTACTTGAAGCAGCGCAGTGCGTTTTGGATGTATGGGCGGTGCGCTGCTGAGCACGAGGTCGCGGGTTCGATTCCCGGCCGCGGCGGCCGCTTTTCTGATGGAGGCGAAAAGCAAAAACGCCCGTGTGTACGAGATTTCGGCGCACGTTAAAGATCCCCAGGTGGTCAAAATTAATCCGGAGCCCTCCACTACGGCGCGCCTCATCGCCTGCGTTGCGTCGGCGCGTTAAACCCTACAATCAATCAATCAATGTATGGGCGGACATGACAATGCATATAACCGGAATTTATGGATTCTTGAAGGGTGAATCGATCGAAGGTAAGGATAATGTGTTTAGTTGTTATCTGCTTGTCATCGCGGCGTATGGATAAGCGCTTTAAAGCCGTGACGCCCTGATCCCATAAGCCTTCCAGAAGGGCCGGCATCGGTCTCGCAAATTAGATCTGCCTCAAAGATCACACCCTGAGAGCTGTTGAGGCTTCGGTGGGGTGTGACCTTGAGCTCCAGATCTACCATGCGGGTTTGTTTCAGGAGGATTGTGGACTGCTGCTGAGTTTTCACTTCAACAAGAACTTCACCAGTTCACCAGTTCTGGCGTCGTATGTTTTGCCGATGATACCTTCAAGGAATTTCGAAACAAGAAATACGGATTGGGAGGTAACAGGCTTCGATTGGTCCACAGATTGTGCGATCAAAAAACGATGGTATTTATCTGGCTTTGGGAGCGAGATTTGTCAGGGACCTATCACGCTTGGGGGGGGGGGGGGGCGGTTTGAAAATACCATATGCTATAGTATAAAAGCAGGGGACGGGGGTACTTCCTTCGCTCGGGTTACCCTGATACCGAGAGAGGTCCCGGGGCTACCTGCCTAGTAAACACACAGGGAGCCCACCCGCCGGAGCTTGGCCTGGGCTCCGACGGCCACCGTTCGTGGTTTCTCACCCCCCACCTATAAACACATCGCCACGGGTGGATACAGCTTATGTTTGGGGTGTTTGGGGGCTCGGGGTCCACGGTGTCGCCAATACCGTCACCAAGATTACTAAAGGTTCCCCGTGCGGGGATCAAGCAACTTGCTCAGCATTTTGTGGTTTTGTCGTTACATATAATAGTAGCATAATCTCCTTTGATCCTTTTCAGCCTTCCTCCTCTGGATAATATCGCAAAACCCTCATAGAATCAATTATGAGTAGCCGAGCACCTACTCCACAAAATGCCGTAAGCGCATGCAATTATAAAGGCCACACTAGAAGTTAGATCTCGCGCCTCCGTTGGTAGCGGTCTGAGATGACAGCAGCTACCAGTGGCAGCGTTCAAGTTGAAGCGTACAGACTACCCGACTGGTGGGGTTCTTGTTGTTAGGACAGAAAGCAGTGGTACATTTTTAAAGCGAAGCTTTATATGGCTAGGCGAAAGGAAAACGCGCCACTCCCGTGTAGGCAGAAAATGACTCTGGTGCAACCGCATGTGCATGCGCGAAACAAACTGGTTAGAGAGGAAGGAGTTAAAAGTGAGGAGAGAGAGTTTGTCTCGGTTTATCTATCTCGTAGCAGAACTGCGCGAAGCACAGGTAAAGCCAAAGCGGCGGGAAAAACTGCTGCCAATATGTCCACGGCAGACACCGCCCCAGGTTGCTAGGAAATTGATTGGAACGCGTCATAAGTACCGTATTTACTCGATAGTAACGCGAGTTCTTTTCTAATTTTTGCAACCTGAAGTCGACCTTCGCGTTACAATCGAATACCGAAATTCAGGTTGCCTGAAAAGTGCAGTGATCGATGCTTCGAGCTACCATCGACGGCTGCAGTTCTGACCATTTTGCCATCTACGTTGGCAACAAGTGCCGGAGCCACTTGGACCCTCTACAAGCCAAGACCGACTTTCTTCGTTTTCTTTTTTTTTTCTGCGGTGGTGCGGCGGCGTTCACCCTTGCCTTTGTTTTTGCGCCGTACTGTGTGGCCCTCAAATGTTTCGTTGCCCTCAAATGTTTTGGCCCCCTTGCGATGACAACGTTTTGCGCACAGTACGACGCCCGTTTCAATAGATACACTGTTTTAATGCCTGAAGAAATCGACAATTCAGCCGCTGCCCGAAGACTCGACGTAACGACCATCCGCGGATGGCGGCTCCAGCGGGAGCGCCTTTTCATGTGCAAACCTGGCCGAAAAGGTCTGCGCAGGTGTCGCTACGGGCACTACGTCGAATTGGAGAAGCATTTTGCTATTCTGATTTAGTCACGGAGCAGCGCTACCGGCACATGAAGGTCAGTGTTGAACTGGTACCGATCAAAGCAGGCGATGTCGCTCGACAGATGGGCATCCCGCGAACGAAGTTCAAAGCGTCGCAGCTGGCCGTCTAGTCCCTGTGCTTGAAACATAAATGGCTTTCCATGCGTCCGCTGGCGTCGCGTGAATAATTTTGCGGGTCATTTTTTGACGCGACGAAAAGTTACCCCTCGCGTTAGTATAGCGGTTTCATTTTAACACGGAAGTGTTTTATGCCGGGGTCCACCAACATGTAACTGACGTCATATCCGTCACGGAAATGACATCGCCAGAAAAAATTCCCCCGCATTTCCCCGAGGGGGAGAATGTGAAAGTGCGAATGCACGGTTGTCGGCCCATTTGCGGCGCTTGCGCTCGGCCCCCGCAGCCCACCGCCTCGCCGCCTTCTCTTCCATCTCTTCCATCGGGTTTGTAGTATCACGTGTACACCACGCAGTTATCAAGCCGCTATAACGCCGCTGAGTCGCCAACGCACGCCGCTGACGACGTAGTTTGAATGCGTTAAAGATATAAGGCGCGTCACTAACACTGATATCACCGTCGCGTCCATGGCTTGGTCGGTAGAGCGTCGCGCTGCGGCCGCGAAGTCCTCGGATCGAAACCTGGCGCCGGATGCTGTTTCTTTTTTAAATATAGAGGAGCACTGCGGACGCCGCCGCCGCCGCCGCCGCCGGCGGTGGATGGTTTGGGGTCGCTTATAAAGTGCATTCGCACTTAAAACTTTGATTGACGCGGCGGCGCCGGAATTCAAGCCACGAACTGTTTCGCCACTACGGCAGGTACGAAACGCGCTCCCGACTGCGCTAAAAGCCGCTTGATAGGACAAAAAACGCGCCTTATAGCCTTCCTTTCAAATGGTGTTGCCGTCTAGGAGAGGCGAAGCAAGTAGTGCATTATGACGCTAATGAGCGCCGACAGTTGGTGCCTCGATGCCAGCACCGACGTGTACGGGGGACCGGTGCGTAAGCTGCAGAGACGCCGACTTGCGGATGTGACGTGACGCGGACCGCTGCTCCTTTAGCTGCAGCAGACCGTGTGTTCACAAAATAATTCGCTGATGACCCATTTGGCTTCGTTCGCACGGGCGGTTTTCCAGCGCCTGTGGTTTTAGTCGCATTTACGCAACGCTCCAGGGGGTAGATGAGCATTATGGCATTTACGGAACCAGGGGGTAGATGAGCATTATGTAAGAATACTAGAGGATATCTACAGTGGGTCTACAGCTACCATCATCCTCCATAGGGAGAGCAGTAAAATACCTATAAGGAAGGGTGTCAGACAAGGAGACACAATCTCTCCAATGTTATTCACAGCATGCTTACAAGAAGTATTCAGAACGTTGGATTGGGAACGGGTGGGAGTAAGGGTTAATGGAGAATACCTCAGTAACCTCAGATTTGCTGATGACGTTGCCTTGCTAAGTAACTCGGGGGACGAATTGCAAAGCATGCTTTCCGCACTGGGCGAACAGAGTAGAACCGTGGGCCTGAAAATTAATATGCAGAAAACTAAAGTAATGATCAATAACCTCGGGACAGCACAGCAGTTTGAGATAGGTGGCGAGGCAGTGGAAGTGGTAAGTGAATATATCTACTTAGGCCAAGTTGTGACCCCAGATCCCAACCATGAGGCAGAGATAATTAGAAGGATCAGAATGGGGTGGGGTGCATATGGCAGACATTCCCAGATAATGAATAGCAGCCTACCATTGTCGCTGAAGAAGAAAGTGTATGACAGCTGCATCTTACCGGTACTCTCCTACGGGGCAGAAACTTGGAGGCTCACTAAGAGGGTTCAACTTAAATTGAGAACGACTCAGCGGGCAATGGAGCGGAAAATGATAGGTGTAACATTAAGGGACAAGAAGAGAGCGGAGTGGGTCAGAGAGCAAACTGGTGTTAAAGACATATTAGTAGAAATTAAGAAGAAGAAATGGACGTGGGCAGGGCATGTAATGCGAAGGCAAGATAACCGCTGGTCATTAAGGGTAACAGAGTGGATCCCTAGAGAAGGCAAGCGTTGCAGGGGGCGGCAGAAAGTTAGATGGGCAGATGAGATCAAGAAGTTTGCGGGGATAAATTGGTCACAGTTGGCACAGGACCGAGGTAATTGGAGAATAATGGGAGAGGCCTTTGCCCTGCAGTGGGCGTAGATAGGCTGGTGATGATGATGATGACGCAACGCTCCGACGCGTGCAATCCAGTGTCTAACGTTGATGCGTCGAACGGTGCCGTACCGACGAAATATGAATAGCGACCTGCATGTTCATACCGATGCACAATGCACACTCAACTGCTCCTGTGAAGGCACATTTCACTTTCGTGTTTTACCGGTTCCTACGGAAGAGGGACAACCACATTTTTTTTCTTTCTAGAGAGAACAAAAAGTCATACCTCGCGTTACAATTGTGGTCGCGTAACAATCGAGTGAATACGGTACTTTCGAGGAATAGGCTGCTCACGGTCAGCGACACCGCGAGCGGGAACGGGAAAGAGCTCGTCTGCGGCGTGCCGATGCCGCTGCCCGTTGGCGCTTCTCTGGTTAACGAAGCGCAAGGTCGGAATTTTTTTTGTTCATTTTGAGTCTGCTTTAACCAGCCCTGGTCCTTAGGTGGGACATAACTCCAAGGCGCACCCGCCCTGCTATAACCCGCTTGAACAACGGCGACGACATTGTCACCCGGAAGAACGACCGTGAGTTTCTAGGCGTTTCTCTGGTGCGTATACTTGGGGTGGTTCGTTTTCGTGTTTTATATTTTTTATAAAGGGTTGTAAAAATCGGGTGCTATTTTTCAAACTGACAATAGGAGAGAAATCGGGATTTTTTTTGTGGTGCATTCCTAAATTCGGGCTTTTTTGGGTTAAATCTCGGATTTTTTGTGGTGCATTCCTAAATTCGGGTTTTTTTGGGTTAAATCTACAGATGTTCTATGTAATGCACTCTGTTTTATCAGACAGTGCGATGAGCTTCTTAAATCTAACACGTTAGAATTGGTGTTTGTTTCAAGCTGGTAACTGGGAGAGACATCAGGGTTTTCTGGCAAATACTCTCGAAAATTTGGTGTATCTTTGAAATGAATAAGTAATAATGACACTAAAGAATATTGATGACTTCTAAGAAATGACACATTTTATCCACAAGAAGCTGGTCGTCCATTTTTTACACGTTCTTGTTTACATACATTAACATCTGCATGAGCAACATGTCTGTCTGCATTCGAGACCTGTCCGATCGTTGAACGTATCTCAGCCGGGAGAGAGTTCTCTCGACATCACAGCTTCCGTTAGCTAAGCACAACATTGCCAGTGCAGCAATTGCCAGCCTGGGGTAGCGAGCAGCAGATCCATGCCGATACTCAATGAGTTGGATAGCTGTGTTTGTGGGGCTTGCTTCCAGAAAGTACTGGTTGGGAACGGAGGACCGTCCGCCCACAATTGAACAGATCGCTACTTTGAAAAGGTCCATTCGGGGAGAAATCGGGTTTAACCCGGTTCTCTTGAAGCATGTTCGGAGTGCAAAAATCGGGTAAAATCCGGTTTTTCCCGAAAACGAACAACCCTACGTATACTGCGCTCTAGCATATAACACAAGCAGTCATATGTGGGGTTTTATATAGTGAAGTGATTGCCTACCCCGATGTCTTGCACGTTGCTCTTGAGGTACTCCGCCGCTATCGCCTCGTTCAGCATCACCTTGATCGCCATGGCCCGCGCCACCACCTCGGTGTGGTCCCAAGGAATCCCGAGCGTGCACAGGAACGGCCTCAGCGCCGTCGCCAACAGCCACTGCGCAAAGACTGGGTGCTGACGGATTGCACGGAGGCACAAAATGGCGAACAGAAGAGATACTGACTGAGCCACTAAACCCAAGAGCGCACAGTTTATCGTATTACCGGCATAAGCTACGGTTGTTGGCCAGTATAGCTAGACTCGCAAAGCAGAAGAGGGGACATCGAAACGAACTCGTTACCGTTAGACGACCCTGACAAAACTTATGGGGTTTCCCTGCGAATTCTAGTACCAACACACTTCCCGGGAACAGAGTGTGCCCGCATTTTGTGGGCACACTCTGTTTCGTTATTTGAGGCTATTCGCAGCTGTTTCGTTATTTGAGGCTATGCGACTTGCGGTGCTTGGCGTGGGAAGTAGAGGGGCTTTTTTAAAAGATCCCTGTACAAAGTTGCAAATGAACTGACCCATTGAGATGGCTTGACTGAAGTGTCTGCGAACTACAGCTGGACAAGCAGCCTAGGACGCAAGACGATAACCCGGGATGGAAGACAACACAGTGGAGAAAAAAGAAACCTGTTGTAGACTTGCATGCCAAGAAACGCGAGACGTACAAGCGCACATGACGTGCAACTGTACAAAAACAAGGCTGCGCCTTAGCCCAGCTTGGCTTAGTCTGGTTGGGTCTTGGTTTCGCTTGGTTAACCTTTGATGTAGCTGTATTGCCTACCACGGCTCAAATCCGTTCGGTCCCGTGCAACGCTCAGAAGAGGATGCCCGGGCTCGCTTTCATTCACGGCGAACGCGGCATTCCTCTTCGCCAGGCGCAAAACGAGTCACGTGATGTGCTGCAAGGGGTGTGTCGCAGGGGGCCTGTCTGCGGTCAAAAGAAGGTGAACTTCCGCATCCGCGGCGAAACCGCTGGGCGAGAGTAGTAGAGCTTTGCTTTAAAAAATTACACCCTTCCCCGCAATTCCTCCGTAGATGCGTGTCATTGGCCGTGCCACTTAAAGGGGCACTGACACAAAAATTTTGCATCTTGTTTTTTTTTTGTTGCGATAAGTAGCTAGTGACCTACTCATAACCTGTAGAAACCTCATTTGCTTCAGCGTGCGACGGTTGTTTAATTAGAGGCATTTTCAATGCGGCCAGTCGCAGTTTCGCTTTCAGCGAGTGCCGCGAAACGATGGATTTTGTGGATTTTGTGTGAACAAAGCTGACCACGTGACCGTCGGAGGGATATCACAGAGCAGAGCCACCGTAGCACTGTCGAATCCGCATCGACGGCAGTTTCTGCGAATGCCCCCACGCACTGATCTCGTGAGGCGCTTAATTAAAAAAGCGAACGTGGATGTGACGCAGGCGCTACGAGTGCAAATGCTACCGCGGCTAAAGAACGACGCGCGACGCTCGAGACGGTGGGTGGCAAGACGCGTGCTGGGAGCAGCCGGCCGGTCTGCCTACAGGTCCGCCTACAGATGTGTTCGGCTTAGCACTGCGGCGGATATTCGAGTGCCGCTCTCGTAAGCGGTGCAGCTGACAATTTTTAATGCAACCCGCCATCGCATCATTAACTCCTTTCTCATGTAAGCCACCATGGTCGGGACTTAGGGACAATTTCATGCAGCTGTAACAAGCTATCACTCGAGCTACCTGCGCCGGCCTGGGCCACTTCGCGGCCGTGGCCGCCGCCTGCACAGCGACCGTGCGGCTAGCTCAGTGGGCTTTTCATGCCTCCGGCGCGTTTTCGCATCCAATGGTAATAAACAGTAATAGAAACAGAGTGCCTGGAATCGCTGTAGAACTTTCTTCGCGGCCAGCTGCCCGATGAGCTGACGAAATCACGGCGCCTCCGCCGCTAACGATCGGGTCGTTCGTTCTCGAGAGCAGAAGCTCCGCCCTCCGGCCCTCCGATTGGAGCGGCGAGCCGTGCGAGCCGGCGAAAAACGCCGGCAGTGCGGAAGCGGCAAACACAAACTCGTGACGTGTTTGGACGTTGTTTATTTACACAATATCCTCGGGATGTCGATTGCGCGTGGTCCTCTGCTGGCTGCTCGGTTGCGTTTCGCACACTTTAAAATTGATTTTAAATATGTTCTAGGCTGTATTCGCCG
Organism: Haemaphysalis longicornis; assembly: GCF_048455015.1. Classification (NCBI taxonomy): domain Eukaryota; kingdom Metazoa; phylum Arthropoda; class Arachnida; order Ixodida; family Ixodidae; genus Haemaphysalis; species Haemaphysalis longicornis. The sequence goes on from NW_027526203.1 coordinate 51,250,203, forward strand.
CTGATATTTTGCAGATGATGTAAATGTGTTCCCACCAATCTATCTCCGAAGCTATCTCGCCTTCAAAATTTTGTGTCAGTGCCCCTTTAAGGTGAAATGACGCGTTGTTCATCATTCCTTTTTATTTATTTGGCCCACTTTCAATCTCAACGCACAGCGTGGGGCAGTATCGGCCAGAAGAAAGGGAACGTACCCGCTCGGGGTGCTCGAATGAGCCTCACGCTGGCTCCGCCGAAATTGTTCGATGTCAATGCAAAATCACTCCGGCGACTACAACTGACCACCGGACGTTCTTCCTAACCTCACCAGGAACACGAGGATGCCACCCGCATCCCTGTGAGTCCAAAAGTAGCAATTTAACAATCATCTCAAGAGCAGGATGTGGAACCGGCATTTTTTCGGGCTGGATTGGAGTTCGGGTTCAAACGTTTCGGATTCGGTTCCGGGCTTGGTTCCGGATTCTGTTCCCAGTCACCATTCCGTTGTTTTCTTTCTGATTCTGACCTCCTGAATTTTCCCCGGCAGAACAGCTTCGGAGGGAACAGAAATTGCTCGCCGATGAGCGTCCTGAGGTTGTTGTTCGGGGACTCTAGCACGAACAAGACGGAAATGAACAGGGGGCATTGTCGGGGTAGTTACAGTCGATGCGGTCGACGTTGAGGACGCTCCAGTCGACCGCGGAGCCGCTTCCCGCAGCCTTCGTTTCGCCTTCTTCCCAAGAACCAATTCGAAGTCGTCGTCAGTGCTGTCATCGCTGGGTGCAGAATACAGCTCGGTGTCCTCGGAGCTCGCCTCGCTCGAGAGGCAGGTTCGCTTCCTTGGCGTGGCACTATCCGACGGCGGGTTGCCCGTCGGAGTGTCCGTAGGTTCCGCATCCATCATTTCCGCTACAGAAGAGGGGTGCCCCGACAAGGAATACACTGAAAAAAAAACCCCAAAAGTTTGAAGACTGACAGAGCAGCGATCCGCTGAGAGGAATTTCGTCTTAGTCTACAAATAATGCATCTTTGGGAAGCCTCTTTGACGGGCAGTCAACTTTTCTGGCCCGCACAGAGCCTGCCCATCCGCCATCTTTTTTGGTAGCATCAAATGTCGCCACACACATGCGCACACATGCACGCGTGCACGCACACGCACGCACGCACACATACGGCGTGCACACGACACAGACACGCACACAATCACGCACAGGGACAAAATCACGCAGATACACTCACACGCAGGTACACACACAAACACGCATACGCGCGCATGAACATGCACACACGTACACATAGACACGCGCGGGCGCGAGTGCACCCGCGTATTTTCGCTCAATAGGGCAAGTAATGCTTTCGCATTGAAAAAAAAAATTCTGGTTTGCTACGCTTTTTATGTACCTATAGTTTTAACGGCATTTTGTCTTTAACGCGGGAGCATTAGCAGGGCTACAAGGCGAACACTGTCCGGCGTCGGCGTCAACCTCCGCCTGTCAAGCGTGGCGGGTGGCGTTTACAGGAATTTCATTCTCCCCACCTTCCAGCTGATAACAGATGGGTTAGATGGAAGGAAGGGCTATAATGGCTCCCTGAATACAGGGTAACACAGGCGATAGCAGCTTGCTAGTGACACTTCATGAAGTCACCTGACACTGCATTGTCAGGTGACAGCGATTTGTTTCTAGTAAAGATAGTAGTTTAGGGAATTCACAAGCAGCGGTAGTGGTATAGCTCCCCAAGACTGCAAAACGGTAGCATAATGGGAGCCGGATTCCCTTCGGATCAAACCAGTTAATGAGCCTTTTTGACGTGATAGCGTTATTAGGCTTCACTTTTCACATGTAATCACATGTAATTTACGGGCCATGCACACGTGCTGCCAAATTTCGAATTACAGCAGTAAAACTGGGTTGAATCAAACGTAAACATCCTGCCGATAAGCCCACAGCATCGCTGACACAGACATGACAACAGGAGTTGAACAGGCCCACCATTCTTTGTGTGTTTTCTTCCCTTTCCACTTTCATTTCTTAGAAAGCAACAACGTCTAAACTTTTCTCTTTGATAAACATATACACTTGGATTTTACGCTTGCGCTCAGACAGCCCGCGTATGTTAAGGATGGCACATAGCAAATGAAGAGGTGAACTAGACCCTAATGGGAGTTGAAGGCACAACTTGCAAATTATCTACACACGGTTTTCCAAAACGTGTCTTTCTCCGACAACGCTGTTAAAAAAATAGCACAAAAAAATTTGCGCCAATCCTCCCTGGGAATGTGGTTGGAAAGCAAAGCTGTAGACGGCACCCACAACGATTACCCATGCGACGCCACTTAAATTCACTCACGTCGCTCTACAAATAGTGAAACCAGAGAGAAGTGAAACGCAACCAACCACACCCTTTATTACTTCAAAAAGATATTCTTGGTAAGGTTAAATCAATGATGATGGATGAACGGTGTTTGGTTGGTTGAGTTGTATTGGTGTAGCACATGAGTGGAAACTTTTTCTGTAAAATTAGAGGAAGCTCAAACCGAGTGTTAGAAGATTTCACTTCTCCACCTCTGCCACCGCGGACAGAGCGAGGAGATCAGCGGCCGAGATGGTGGAGGAGGGCGAGAAAAAGAAGAAGAAGAAGAAGAAGAAGAATAAGAAGAAGAAGAAGAAGGAGGAGGAGGAGGAGGAGGAGAAGGAGAAGGAGAAGAAGAAGAAGAAGAAGAAGAAGAAGAAGAAGAAGAAGAAGAAGAAGAAGGAGGAGGAGGAGGAGGAGGAGGAGGAGGAGGAGGAGGAGGAGGAAGAAGAGCGGAAGTACCTCTATTCAAATTTTTGAACGGCCCAGAGTGCGGCTCAGGGGAGTTGTTCTTTCTTCACTGGAGCTCATATATGCAGTCCGCGCCGCCTGTGCTCTGTCCACCAACTGAAGCTGGGTAGTGTTGCGACGCTGTTACGCAACTCGTTTTCTCCTCTCGGGTGAACCACCGAAAACCTGCCGTCTACCCTCCCTCGTCGACTTTCCACGACCCGGCGCGTTCACAGTGGCGAACTATGCGGCTACTTGACCTTCCAGCGACCTCGTGGGCCCTCAAGCGCCGACCGGCCATCGGCGGTGCTAACAATAGCATTGCATGGCGCCCCGCGCTGCAAGCTTCGAAGGCGTGCCCGCGCCTCATTGTCATGCTCTTTTGTGGGGTGTCTGACGATGCTGGAGCGGTGTTCTACAAGCCACCCGACGAATATCACGACAGAGGGATGCAAGACATCTTCATGGTTGTGCAACATCCCCAGGAGGCGGATTGCCACGGCGGCGGTAACCTGCGTTCACATGCGCAGAAGAGGAGCGGGTCTTTCGTGCGTGTGTGTGTGTGTGTGTGTGTGTGTGTGTGTGTGTGTGTGTGTGTGTGTGTGTGTGTGTGTGTGTGTGTGTGTGTGTGTGTGTGTGTGTGTGTGCGTGGGGGCGTTACTATCAGTGCCAGGAATTCCGTGATTGGTGTATCCTGACGTCAGCCGAGAAAAACAATGAAGGGGAACGAACCCAACGCGCCTATTTATACTCTTGCTCGCAGGAGCGGACTGTTCTCTAATACCGAGATGTAAATACTTGTATATAAAGTTTTCTTCTCCGTCAACTTCGCCATCATGACTGCCCCGGCACTACACTAACCTCGGTCCACATCGACCACGCTTCCTTGGGTCTGCAACGGTGGAGACAGTGGTGGAATTCCCAACAGTAGGCAGACAGGGGCTGGACAGCAGCATCTCCCATTTCTCTTGTTGGGTAGTTGACGGAAAGAGAGGAGCGTGCTCAGGGCTGAAGTCGCACACCCCTATTATGTGGCGGAGTGTTCCTACTTCTGAGCAATATTTGCATTCAGCGTCGTAGCGATTCGGGTGCATTAAGTGAAGACGCGTCGGGTGTGGGAAGTAGGCGGATTGTATGTGCCGTAGGGTAGTTTGTTTTTCTCTGGAAAGGTCAGGGTAAAGCAAAGGTAGGGTCTGTCTCTGAAGGCGATAATGCTGGGTTATGTCCCTGAACGAGACAAGCGGGTGAATGTCCTCTTGCAGTTCCATAGCAGAGGGGGGGGGGGGGGGTAAAAGCGCTGGCTTGTTGGTGGGCGTATTCATTGCCCTCCATGGAAGCGTGAGCGGAACCGTTTAAGGAGTGGGATTTTAGCACACGCAGTGGACGTCGGGACACCCCACCCGGCTGGTAATTCCGTTAGGATTGTTGGCAATCAGTTACTACGAACCCCTGGTTGAGTGAGAGCCAAGGCGATGGCTGCCTCTTCTGCTGCCATCATGTCTTGCGTCTTGAGTGAGGCACACGCAAGGAGGTTGGTTCTGGAGGTAGCCATAGCCGCGATGATGGCATACTACTTCCCTCGATGTTGGGAGGCGTCAGTGTCGATAACTGCATGATCCCCACAGAGTGTCGCTTGAGCCCGTGCTTGTCGGCGACCCTCGTCGTGTGAGGGGTTCATATTTCTAAGGAAAAGGGAGCATATTTAGTTCTGTTCCCCAAGAGTGCGGGTGTACATCAAGCGGAGTGACATTCTGTGTCGCCCAGCCAATCTGGTGAATTTTGCGGCGATCCACCGCAGTTCTGCTCATTCGGACCTTCTGGTTAGAAAGAAGGCCCTGTATCAGCTCTTCCACCGTGTTGCGGAGCCAGTGCTAAGCAGCCTCTCTGTGGACGCACTCAGGGGAAGACCAATGGTCTGGTGAACCGCCTTTATAATCATTATATAAAGCATCTTTACGTCCTCCTTGCCGAGAAGAAGACAAGGGGTTGACTCAAGTGATTCTCGAGAGGGCAAAAGCTTGAATTAATCGAAAGTTATCGGATCCCTTGAGTCCTGGCTTCTTGGTGGCAACTCGCCTGATCATGTGTATGATTTGATTGATGCTGTGTTTGATGCGCTGCAACAATACGTCACTCTTGGGGTTGACCTGGAGATGTAGGCCCAGGATCTTGAGGCTGGGGCTTGGAAGGATGGCCTGACCATCAAGGAGTATTTGAATGTATTCCTTGATGTGGCGTTTGGCGTGAGGGCGAAAGACAAGGAGCTGTGATTTTTTTGCGTGAACACTGGAAACCACACGCTTTAGCACATTGTCGTACTAGAAGTGAGATGCCTTGCGTTGGTGTGGGCTTCCTTTAATTTTTGTAACTCCTAGAAAACGCGCAAGGCACGCACAGGGCCACTAGACGTGCCGTGGACGGAGCGCACAGCGGCGCGTAAGGCAGCGTTGCGCTATCACGTGGAATTCAGCGAGAATGCAGGAGGTAAACCCGTATATGCGCTTGGTGAGTCTACCCCCTGTCTTCCCCGGCTCCGCCTGGGCTCGTAGCTAAGTCGTTAATACAACGGGCTCTCGCTTTGTTACGCTATTAGTTCCAGGTTCGATTCCTGGAGGTGCCAGTAAATTCTTTTATTTGTCCGCGGGAGTTTTCTGTTTACACCAGCGGTCGCCAAAGAACCATTGGGGAGTAGAGGTATAAAGCTTTGCTTTAAAAGGCACCGGAACATATATAGTCACCCTTCGTCTGCAACAAGACACCAGCGAATGTGGGTCTTATGAAGGTTTTGTAGGTGCCGGTCCCTTGTCGTCGGGCGTGTTGAGCTTTATTTTCGAGCTCGGGTGCTGCCCCATGACACCACCGGCCTTTGCACTGGCGTTGCCTACGTCCTCACCGTCTTCGAGTGTTTTGTCGGCATCCTTTCTTGGTTTGTGAGCGACAAACCAGCCCCATCACCGGTGTCGGGAATCGCGGGATCGCATCGCAGCGCAGCGCCGAGACAGAGTACCAGCGCGCAGGTTTCCACGAGTGAACTGCCCTTGCTGTGCTGGCGCACCAAGCGCGTGGCCGCGTGCCCCTCATGACTTTTAACGCGATAGCGTTATTAGGCTCACTTTTCGATTCCCCCGTGCCTCCTAGCCGCTGGCTATCAGCCGGGCTCATCAGGCGTCCACGGAAATACGTCACCGCGGCCACCCCGAAGCTACGACTCAGGCAGTAATATTCGAGGGCTCCGCTGCTCCTGTAATGTGGCACTACGGCAACAGAAGTTTAGAAAGGAGGACAATGATACGTCAGATACAAAAGAAAGGACACGCGTTTTCACCAGGTGCCGCGCCTGCGCGGTGAAGCTTGTTCATGCCCAGTCGTTGGTAGCATGCTACGCCGACGCGGTCTCCAGCCGTGCCCGCATCTTACGTCATCACACCAAAGCGGGTTTCCACCAGAAAATCAAAAATATATATTTCCGGTAGTTCATGCCCCGGGGCTACTCGTGGGTTGCGTGGCATGTCGTAGTGGAAGCCTCCGGAAGAATTTAGACCACTTTAGCATCTTTAACGCACGCCGAAATCCCGATACGCTGGCGTGTTTGTTCTCTGCTTCATCAGAAAAACGACCTCCGCGGCCGAGAATTGAACCAGCAGCCTCGGCTTCAGCAGCGCAACGACTTACCCATTGAGCCACTGCGCTGTGTTTTCCACCGGGACTCACGGCGGCATCAACAGTGGGTGACCTAACTAAAATAGGGGACAAAGCATTAACGCGGGTCTCTCAGAAATCAAGGAAGGCATAGATTATAAGCCGAAAATAGCTAAAATAACACCCACTATATAGCGTCTAATTACATAAGTTTTCAAAATGCTTTTAAATATTCCCACGTTATGTTTCCGCTGAAAGCTCGCTTTGGTAAACTACAGATGGCGCCACGCCGCCAAGTTAAAAATCACCCTAAAAATAGGTACGAATATCCTCCCAGAGAACAGGCACGTAAGAATGCTCGGCGGGGTTCTAGACAAGCGGTTAGTTCCCAACTCACAATCGCCAAAAAACAGAAAATTTTTAACCAATTATTGCCCACGAGCAAAACGTCCAACCAAGAAAGAGCAAGAAAAAGGGAATAGAAACGATAAGACTCCTGCGGTCACTGATCATATCCAGAATATTGCAGTGCCTGCCGTACCACAAATTTACAAGTAGAAAAGAAAGTGAAAGAAACACCATCATTAGAACAGCATATCAGGAAGTTCTCAACCTCGCAATTTTGACCCTGAGATGAACTAATGAAGGGTGGACCACCAGGGTAGTAGAATGAACATGCATAGACGGGTCTAGAAGAAAGGGAAGGCCATTTACTCGATGGAGGGCTGAAATAATTACAGTATTCGGAGCAAAGAATGGATTCGGGAAGCGCAGGACAGCAGCGGGTGAAGTTCAATAGGAGAGGCCTTCAGGCTGCAGTCGCCCTAAATAGGATGTTGGTGACAGTGACGATGAATTCGTCCTTAACTTGACTTCCTAACGCATTCCAAGAAATCGGAGAAAGAATGCACTCTCCTAGCACCAAGACAGCGGATGTAAAAACAAAATCGGGAGGGCCCATCATACCCCCTTTGAAAAGAAACAGGCACCCCCAAAACAGAAAAGAAAATACAGGCACCCCCCCCCCCCTTTGAAAGAAAATTACTGCACGCCACGACAGACATGGCACCGATCAAGCGACCCCGCATAAACACTCTTCTCTACCAAAAATATGGATACAATCCTACACAAGAAAGGGTGGTATGGCAGGCTCAAGTTCATTCGGGGAAAGTTTCAGTATCATGGGACCACAGTATACACCGACTTCGCGATGTACGAAAGCAAAAGATCCCAATTGTCTTAGTTGACTACTCTGGAAATCTTTGTGACTGCGCGACACTCCAACATGCAAGTTTTCTGCCATCTTTTTCCCCAGTTTTGTAAACCACAACTATTTCTTCCTGAACAAAGATCTCCTCTCTCTCTCTCTCTCTCTCTCTCTCTCTCTCTCTCTCTCTCTCTCTCTCTCTCTCTCTCTCTCTCTCTCTCTCTCTCTCTCTCTCTCTCTCTCTCTCTCTCTTTGACAAACCAGCCTTTTGGCAATATGAATAGCGGAAATATCAAATAAAAGCATAACTCCATTACAGACTCACAAAGGACATTATACTGTTTTCTGGAATCAGAATACTAAGCGCTTCTGTAAGATAGCCCCATCCATAATGCAGAAAGTTATCAACGTCACCTAGACAGCCGGATCCAATGGTCTGATAGCCAACGACGCACTATACAAGAGGGACACGAACTCACGTACCGTGCTCCTTGTGACCACGACTACCCTCTTCGAAAAAAGTTAAGAACGAATCCTCATCCTATGCCTAGGAACGCAGTCTTTCCCCTTGCTACAACGAGGTCCCAATGCCGAAGAATCACAAACTCTGTGGACGAAAAACAAACAATTATCTGAAAAAATACATGTGCGGTGAGGTGTTCGCTGGGAAGATGAGACATAAACTTTGAACTCTTCTAAAATGGGGGAAATCTTCGCGCTGCCTAGCCACGTCCAATGTTATGGCCAGGGGAGAACAACCCGAACAAAACATATTGTACTTCCTCGAAACATGGCAGGCAGATTTGACTAGCTCGTTAGGTCAAGATCAGCGCGAGCTGATTCAGAGGCCAAGGGAAGGAGCTGATGCATCTGGTGCCGTAGACTCAGGTTCCACCTTTGAGCTCCCTGCCATCTCTTTCCCCATTTTCGTAAACCACAGCGATTTCTTCCTGAACAAAGATCTCCTCTCTCTCTCTCTCTCTCTCTTTGAAAAATAAAAGCAAAACTGTCCAGCGCGGCCTAGAAATCACGGAATAAACATTTTGATACACTGACACTGACTCCTCTGAGCTTAAACTAACCAAAACCTCGCATCCACAACCTTCCACGCTCACATTTTAAGCACCAGAAGCGCAGAGAGCCTTTGTCTCTCCTGGGACACGGGGATTAAAAACCGTGGTTGCTAGTCTTTCTCTTTTCGATAACATTTCGTGTTCGTCAAGAATAGGTCGGAAATGCAGCAGCTGCGTACGGAAACGATCCGTGGGAGTCGAAGTATCGCTATGGCACCTTACATCTTGGGATACAAACCTAGATGTCTCTGCAACTTTTATTTTTTCTCGTCTTTGATGACCGGCACCGAGGGGCCGGCCGGCTGATAGCCCTGACGAAGGTGAGAGCGCTGACGAAGCACGGCCGGGGCAAATGTCACATGGTTCGGATTAGCCACGCGTGGGGGAGCAGCGAGAATGTTCTTGCAAATCGTCTTTGAATCTTCCGCGCAAATGTCACGTGCTTTGTATAAGCGCGAAACGGAACAGCATCTGGGGAAAGTGTCGCCGGGCCTTGGCGGCGACGGCGGTGACACATGAAAACGGAGGGAGGGAGAGGCAGTGAGAGAGATGACGCCATAGCCGCACGTGCCTCCCTCCTCCTCCTCACCGTTCGCCAGGGGCTCTCCTCTCTGTTTTCTTTCTGCCATCGCAGCTGCGTTCGCTGTCTCGGTTACGCGAACTCCGCCGCTGCGAAACCCAGGTAACGGCCGCCGGAGGGCTGCGCCCTAGAACTGTCTTATTTATTACTGCGCTGATCGAGTTCCAGCCTGGACAATGATTGAATCAGCGGCAACCCGCCGCGGTGGCTGAGTGGCTAACGCGTTGTGCTGCTGAGCACGACGCCGCGGTTTCGATTCCGGGCCGCGGCGGCCGCTTTTCTGATGGAGGCGAAAAGCAAAAACTCCCTTGTGTACGAGCTTTCGGCGTACGTTACAGATCCCCGGGTGGTCAAAATTAATCTGGAGCCCTCCACTACGGCGCACCTCATCGCCTGCGTTGCGTCGGCGTGTTAAACCCTACAATCAATCAGTAAGTCAACCAATGAATCTGCGGCAGCAGTGGTCTTTGCCCTTATATATAAGACGTATAGCATTTCGCTGCTCTTAGTGCATCACAGAACCGATAGACGCTGTCGTTGCGATTTTTTTGCCACGGCAGAAAATTCGTGCAGATAGCGTGACGGCGCTAATGGCCGGGAAGGGGACAGCTGTAAACACAGGTTGCAAGTTAACATTGCAATTTAGCTTCATTATTTTAAATGCAGAGCATTTCTTTAACTCACGATGTCACCCGGCGTTGTCGACGTGCCTCGGCGTCCGCAACAGCCGTTCCAGGTGCGCCCTCTCCCCCACTCCTCCTCTCCCGCATCACGCTACCCTCCTCGCTCTCAACAACAGGTCCGCACCCCTCCCCCTACACTATATAAAAAAATAATACTTACCGGCGCCTGGTTTCGATCCCATGACCCTGCGGGCGGAACGCAAGGTACATGGTGCTCTACCCACTGCGCCACAAAGCCGACACAGAATGGAAGTCTACGAACGCGCCTGATATCCTTGACTCATTCAAACTACGTCAAGAAGCTGCTGATACAACGCATTCACTACCTGTGGGCGGAACGCGAGGTACATGGTGCTCTTCCCACTGTGCCACAAAACCGACACAGAATGAAAGGCTACGAACGCGCCTTATATCCTTGACACATTCAAACTACGTCAAGAAGCTGCTGATACAACGCATTCACTACCACCAACTCCCCAAACACTAAACGTTAACGCAATACACCCACCCCCTATGCGACGCATTTACTCGAGTCCCCCTCGCGGGGAGATGGGCCCTTTTTTCTAAATGCAATTGCAAGAAATAAATAGGTTACTGAGCCCAAGGACGCGGGTTCGATATCAGACGCTGTTGCTGCTTTTGAGAACGAGACAAAAGAAGAAAACGCCCATCTACCGAGATTTCGGAGCGCGCTACAGATCCCCAGGTGGTCAGAATTAACCCGCAGCCCACGGTGTACCTCATAGCTTTAGCGCGTTAAATATTCAAGATGTGAAATGTGTTCTGTAGTGAAACACAGGCGTTTCGCTCGCGTTTGTGTCAACGTCAGGTGATTGCCATGGGGTGCTCACGCTAATTGTAATCTTGAAAATTGTGTTTTTTATTCAGCGTGAACTTCTGTTTTTATTTTTATAATAACCGAAAAGCGTTTGTATGTATTTTCCGCGCCACACCAGAGTGTGGTGGTAATTGTTGTAAGCTGCGCATAAAATTACTCAACATGTCATCAGAGCTATATGCGCACACGCCGCTGGATGCTTACCTTCTTCCGACGCAGAAAACATAGCGAATGCCCGGATAATTCGAGAAGTCCACAATAGGGCCTCAGGGCGTGGCGAGATAGTTACGGGGTTACCCCAATTACCCGCTTACAGATGCGTCATCACCACGCTAAGCTATGACGTTCTTTACGACGCCGAGCAGTCGCCTACGAAGTGGCAACGTTTTATCCGAGCCGGTATATGGGTGGCGTGGATAGATTGACCTGTACAATAGACGCGCGCAGATAAGGAAAAGTTCTGCGTAATGCTATTTGGAAAACCACTCACGCTGCATACTTCTTTTCAAGATGAGTAACCGAATCAGTGTGCCGTCTAATGAACAGCAACTGCTCCTTCAGATAAACGTAGCAGTAAGGTTGCGGATGAAATTAAATACCGCTCTTTCTCGTGAATAACTGCATAGCAATTCTGCTCGTTGTTTCGGGAGGATTATAGCTCGGGCGTCACGGACTGCTTGGCTAACTACCATTACTCAAACCAGCATCACGCGCACCGCTTGCACTGCTGTGCACCCTGAAGTTTCTTACAGCCGTACCCCATTGCACCGTCGGGTAACGAACCAAACCAATAAGTACTGCCTTTGTTTTTGCGACCGTTTATTGTGATGGAACCTGTTGCAAGAAACATATAAAGGTTGATTGATTGATTGTGGGGTTTAACGCGCCGACGCAACGCAGGCGATGAGGCGCGCCGTAGTGGAGGGCTCCGGATTAATTTTGACCACCTGGGGATCTTTATCGTGCGCCGAAATCTCGTACACACGGGCGTTTTCGCTTTTCGCCTCCATCAGAAAGGCGGCCGCCGCGGCCGGGAATCGAACCCGCGACCTCGTGCTCAGCAGCGCAGCGCCTTAGCCACTGAGCCACCGCGGCGGGTAAAAATATAAAGGTATGTTCTCCAAGGGGAACAACCAACTATTAAATCCTCTGTGTAGAACGCTCACTTGTGTACACACACAGTCTTAAGAGCAAGCAGCATTTTAAACCACAACCGCAGAGAGGGCTTCTACGGCCAGGTACCGACTGCCATCTTCTTCCAGCCGTCTGTCTTCAGTACCCCTGCGCCATGGGCTTTGATGAACCGGAGTGCGTTCGCCTTCATCTGGTCGGCGTTGTGCGTGTCGGCCAGGGCCAACACCTCGGCAGGCGTTTCCACTGACAGTTTCGAGGAGAGGACGTCTTCGCACATCGCTTTCAACCTCCCCAAGTCGTGCTTGTCGGCTGCGACGAGAATTTTCTCGGCCATCTCGCTCAGTTTGGGCTTACGACCAGTATAGATGAACTCAATCGCTTCGTGCAGCACATCGAAGTCGCAGTCTGATATCTCCACGTGACCCTGCTCGTTCTCCTTCATTTTATGCGAGAACATGGCAGTGAAAACGGGGCTACGGGCTGACAATATATTTTTGTGTGCGTGGATATCTTTGCCTTCAACAGTCAAGATGACGTCAGAGAACCGACGGGATGCTAGCAAATGGCCAAAGTCTTCCGACAGGTGGCACTGAGGAACATTTACGGCGATTACCACATTTGGAAGGGAAGTACTCACAGAGTTGACGAAAGCGAGCACTTTGCAGAATATGGTGAGTTTGCCGTGCGGCGTAAGAGAGTCATTGCCGTCCAGGATGCGTTCCCTTTGGATGAACTTATCCCAGCCAAAAGCACCGCCTGGAACAAATCGACAATTCGCTTCAAGGATGTTGGTCTTCCGCCCTGCTTCACCAAGAACGACGCATTTGAATTCAGAAGGCACGTCGTCTTTGTCGCTGCCGACAAGAACGAGGTAGAGGGAAACGAAGTCCTTGCTGTCCTGAGCCTCCCCTTTCGGGTACATTTCTAGACACCATTTGTTGTTTCCGGGCCCCGTCGTGGAAAATGTCGAACTTCCTGTTTTCATGCCGTTCTCTTCTCGGCGCATGCTGAAGTTGTGAAGGGTCAGCCGTGAAGGTGATCGTCGCTCTGGCGGAGGCGGCCGGCGGCATCCGTGCGGCCTCGCAGAAGCAACAGGAAAATAGAAATCGCAAGTATATATATCGACAATGCCGCATAAATAACCGGAAAATATAGGATAAAGAAGCGTTCATGTTCTTTCAACTTCCTTGAAGCTGTAGAAGCTGCGGGTAAATGAAAGGACCTCATCGGCGCCTCCTGCAAAATAAAAAATAAATAAATAAACGCAAGTCTTTTGGGCCCTCCATTGCGTACATGGTGCTTAAATTATCTCTACTAAATTGAGGGCACCGCTTCTGTAGGCTTTTACTGCAAAGCAGCATATGTCTCCGGTTTCTTTCTTTTGTCGCTACTGCGTTCGCTCACTCGGTTACGCTGACATAAACAGATGCCGCTCCAGCGAAGCCCAGGTAACGGTGCCAAGGGGCTGCCCCCTAAAACGACCGAAACCTCCGTCACCGTTTCCACTCAAATTCACCTGACCAAGTACCTGCGAAACCCTCCCGGTAGAAGAGAAACTTCCCCAGTTGGAACGCCGGCTTGAGCCTATATCTTTTTCAGCTTGAAAGGCCTTCCGAGTGACATTTTCGCCGGTGTCTTTAACGCCTAAGTATGCGCCATCACCGGTTGCCGGTTTATGCATGCACGGTTTGCGGGTAGAAAAAGAGAGGTGTGCGCGCACAGGTAGGTTTCATGCCGCTACCGATGAAATGCTGGTTGTGCTGGTATTTGGATGTCGAAATTACATGGCTAGATGCGGTTAGTCAGCTGTCCTCCTCAATCGAGTGGTTCGGGTGTGGGTTAATGTGTTCCACAGACATCGTACACACAGTCAGATGCATAGGAAGGGGAAGGAAAACGACAGCCACATGTTTGTATGCGAGAATAGAACTCAAGAGCTTCGAGGTTTTAAATCGTTATGGGACGGATGCATGCCGTTCGTTTGGAGGAAGAGGAGCAAAAATCGAAGCATTAGCCCGAACACAAGCGCGAATGGGAGCAAAAACAACGGAAAGCTGCTGGCACCCCCGTTACCGCCTCAAGTTCAGCTCGTGGAGCAGTGGCGAATCACTCCCGGATGAACAGCAAATTGCCCGCTTGGAACGCCGGCGTGAGCCAATGTCACTTCTTCAGAGGGCTTTCAGGGGATATTTTCGATGGCGTCTTTCACTTCTAAGCACGCGCACATGACCGGTTGCGGGTTTATGCGTGCGCAGATTTGTAGTTGAGAATAGTGGGATGGAGGAGGAGAGGCGTGCACGGGCAGCTATAGGTTTCATTCCCGTACTGACGGATGGAATTTACGTTGTGCTGGTGCGAGGTTTAAACACGGACGTTAAGCGGCCCAATGGGACCTGTCCGGTGTCCTTAGTGGTAGAGCGGATTTGGTTTGTGTGTTATGTTCAGATTGCTGACGCACAACCCGTATCGTGATCTATGGACGTAAAAAATGCCATGTCACACAGTTCGGTTCGCTGAGACGTGAAATGACGTCATTCTTTAAACTTATGACAGTTGCGGCAGCAGTCTGAACCCGGCCTTACACAAACAGTAAGATGCTTACGACGCGGGAGGGACACAGGCAGTTTCATGTTTATCTGCAAGAGCAAAGCTGGGATCCGTCAGAGGTTCATTCAGCTATTCGGCTAGGAAATATGCTCCATCGCTAATTACGATAAACGAGTTTTGTCTCGTGGACTTGCGTCCAGCTCTGCAGGTCATCCTTCTTCACAGAGTGGAAGGACACTAATTGTTTTGTTTATTTGGAAGCTCGGTAATTCGAAGTGTTTTGCGATCTACGTGAACTTTCTATTAACTCGAGTCGACTTATTTGGTCCTTTCGTAATCTAAAAGACCCCAACTGGGCTTGCGTTCTTTGTTTTTACACTGATGTAAGTGGATGTATATTAGGTACACGCATGTGGCCAGCAGAACCTTTTTTTTTTACATTAGTGGACCACGAAGTATTCGTGAAAGGGAAAGAACAGAAAAATCTGTCATTAAACCCCCTGCACTTCCTTGCATGTGTGGCTAGGAACACGTGTGATAGCTATAAAAGTGGACTCACTTCTATGCTTATTTCCTTGGCTCCTGCAGCGTCAGCCAGCCAGTGAAGAACTCCGTCGCTGAACGCGTAAAAAGTGACGAAGGCGATCAGACAGCCTGTCAAATAAGCTGCCAGGGTCAGGGACAACACGAATCCGTGGACAAAAGAGTCCAAAACCCAGAGCGACTGCCTGCGTTAGCGAGAACATCATTTGGAGATCGCCACAGTTTTCCGGAGGACAGCGATATCAAAATTGGTGTTCCAGTAGTGAAAATGGACGCAATAATGGCGCCAGTTGTTATCCACAGCACTAGCAAAAAATTCTACGTTTTCGCTCCCCCACCTGAAAAATGTTCAAAGAGATGGCTGCCTTAAGGAGGATTATGTAGCATGATCATTCGTTATACGTGGTACCCGCTTCATACATGCAGTTGATTTTATTTCGAATACACTAGCCGGAATCACGAAATAATGTTCGAGCACGGCATTTTAATCTAATTTTAAGGATGACATAAGAACATTCTAGTGTAAGAAAAGAGACAGACCGCGGTTAATTAACCATGAATCAATTTTATATTGCTTCTAATGTGGAAAGGCTATGTTGCTAGAAATGAACCACTACCGAGCTAAGTATAACCTCTTCACTGCCGTCAGCAACCATGAACAACGCTGCAAGTACGTCACCTGTAGACTTGCAGCAGCTGCGAAGCCACCCTCGTATCACGGGTAACCTTCTGAAGATTGAAAAGAATGGCTGGACAAGCTTTAATCGTATCTTCAACCGGTGGGACAACGAAGTTACACTTAGGCAAGTGGTTTCGCACCGAGACGACGCAGATCGAGTCTTCTTTGAAAGCCGCGAGAGTTTGCTGACGTCGTGGACGGTCTTCATAACGGAGTTTCTGAAACCGTTCGCTTCAAGTGAACGTAAAGAACGAGATGAGCGTTCGCGTTTGAGGCGCCCACCCAACACGCAAGAATATATATATATAAATATATATCTATATAAAATATATATATATATATATATATATATATATATATATATATATATATATATATATATATATATATATATATATATATATACAGAAAGAAATGCCGGCAGTCTACAACGCCAAAGAAGGCATAGGGGGATGGTTAGACTATTTTTTACTCTAAGTGACGTTACAATTTTTTTAATATTACGTGAGAAAGAAAGAAAGAGAAAGAGAAAGAAAGAAAAACTCACGTAATATTAAACAAATTGTAACGTCACTAACAGTAAAAAATAGTCTAACCATACCCCTATGCCTTCTTTGGCGTTGTAGACTGCCGGCATTTCTTTCTGTATTTCCTAACGAGCCCCTCATTTCCAAACCTATATATATAATTCGGAAATTGGGGGCTCGTTAGGAAATACAAAAAGAAATGCCAGCAGTCTACAACGCCAAAGGAGGCATAGGGGAATGGTTAGACTATTTTTTGACAGTTAGCGAAGATATATTTTTTTATTATTTACGTCGAAAGAAAGAAAAACACGCGCCCAGAGTGGGGACCGAACCCACGCCTTTCGATTAGACCTCGAATGCCTTACCCATTCGGCTATCTGGGCGACTGTGTTCTCCTTCACTTTCTCGGGTATTTATATTTACTACAACTGTATCTGACGCTTGAGGGTGGTAGCCAGCGCCACTCAGAATATACGGGGAGAAGGGGACCTTCTTTTCGAACCTCGGGGCGTGACTCGAGCGTCTACAGCCTGTCATGAGCGGGTAACTGGCGGGAAACCCTCTTATGCTACCTTGGCATCAAGGCTGCCAGAACCGAGGCCCTCCCTAAGCTTTCGCAGGATAATATGATTCAGAAATTAGGGGCTCGTTAGGAAATACAGAAAGAAATGCCGGCAGTCTACAACGCCAAAGGAAGCATAGGCAGATGGCTAGACTATTTTTTGAAAGTTAGTGAAGTTATATTTTTTTTTAATTTTTACGGCAAAAGGAAGAAAGAGAAACACGCGCCCAGAGTGGGGACCTAACCCACGCCTTTCGATTAGATCTCGAATGCCTTACCAATTCGGCTATCTGGGCGACTGTGTTCTCCTTCACTTTCTGGGGTATTTATATTTACTACAACTGTATCTGACGCTTGAGGGTGGTAGTGGTAGAGCGTGGGTTCGGTGGTAGAGGGTGGTAGAGGGTGGGTTCGGTCTCTACCCTCTACCACCCTCACGAAATCAGTGCATTTCTCTAGCATATTCTTCAGAAAAATGGCAAGAAACAATACTCCCAATGTAGCGACATCGTTACATCAAGTTTACCCATCGCAACACCTTCGTTACATACATGTCGCAAACACATAAACCTTCAAGGGGGTGGCGATGGGGACTTAAAAACTTCGTTCAATCTAGGTTTAACTGTATACATAGGCGCGCGCGCGCATGCACGGACACATGCACACATGCACGCACCCACCCACCCACCCACCCACTCACACACACACACACACACACACACACATATGTATATATATATATATATATATATATATATATATATATATATATATATATATATATATATATATATATATATATATATATATATATATATATATATATATATATATAAGCAGTAAAAGAAACTTCTCGAGGAGCCAGAAGAAATAGTTGAGAAAATGGTAGACGCACGATTAGAAAAAAAAACAGTGGTTTACTGATGTTTCGACTGGAGAACCAGTATTCATCTTGAGTAACATACAACGTTGGAGCACGCACGCTTATATAGGTGCAGAAGGTGTGCTGCAGTGCACAGTTGTTAACAATATTGGCGGGTTGGGGCGAGAGAACAGGGAAGGGAGGGCATTATACATGTGGCACTATACATGATGACAAACTCTTTTTCTAAAAAGCCCAGCAATATACAACTTCATCCATTCGTGTAATTCGTTTGAAAAGTGTTTTTGAACAGCTCCCTACCCTGTCTTCTTTTTTTTATGGATGAAGTTGTATGTTGCTGGGCTTTTTAGAAAAGAGGTTGTCATCATGTATAGTGCCACATGTATAATGCCCTCCCTTCCCTGTTCCCTCGCCCCAACCCGCCAATGTTGTTAACAAGTGTGCACTGCAGCACACCTTCTGCCCCTATATAAGCGTGCGTGCTCCAACGTTGTATGTTACGCATGATGAAGACTGGTCCTCCAGTCGAATCGTCAGTAAACCACTGTTCTTGTTTTTAATCGTGCGTCTACCATTTTCTCCACTATATATATATATCTATATATGTATATATATATATATATATATATATATATATATATATATATATATATATATATATATATATATTTATATATATATATATATATATATATATATATATATATATATATATATATATATACAGTAGACTCTCGATAAAGGGAACTTCAAGGGAGCGTGGGAGATGTGCAAAAGTGAAAATTTATGTGCGTACACACTCTTGATAATATTTCATGGAGGTCTAAGCGCTGGAAGGTGAATGTAGCTGGTAGTTTTTCAGAAAGTAAGAAGACTACAAGAGGTTTAGGCACAGCATTCACAAAGTTTATTTGGCAAAAATTAGCCACTGTGCACTAAAAATGCATTCACTTTTTGAGTCTTTGCAAATGCATTTTCAGTTTACAAGGACTAACCTTCAATTCAGGAAAATCGTGCAAGTCGGATATTTGGTCCCCTAAAAAAATCCTGCATACCTTAAGCGAGTTTATATGGTGTTAGGAGCTTAGAAGTATTAGAAGTCCGCAGCAGTCACACACCATGCTTCGTTGCGATCGTCATCTTCGTGTAAGAGCCGCTTCCAAAGTCAAGAATGATGTCTATCTTCTTTTCTAACGTAAGCGCATGGTGTGCGCGCTTCTGTGCCGCCATTGAAACAACGGACGCTAGAGGCCCCAACTTCGCGAGAGCTTATGAGCCAGCGATTTTAGAAGACAGCAACGCGGTAACGAAGCACAAATAGCACCAAGATGGCACTAACCAGGCGGCAAGGGCTAAGCCTTGTTACCTCTGGGACTTGAATCGAGACCGAGCAGCGAGAACAAGAACTGCCGTGTTGTGTTTGTCGCGCTAGCACCGCTGACTACGAACGAGACGAGACTTACGAGGCCAACGGGGTTAAGAAACGAAAAACGAAACACCCGGAACCGGAAAATCCGATGCTTACGGCAATTGGTCCAAAAAGAAGCTCCATTTTCGGTTCAGTTTACCCTGAATATGCAACGCGAAAGCTTGGCTTAGCCTGGTTAAGTCTTGATGTCGCTCGGTTAACCTTTGATTTAGCTGTAATTATTATACCATTCGTCCAAAGCCTGAATTTGTCTACGCCGCACGGGGCACCTTGAGCAATCTTGGTGACGGTGTTGGCGACACCTCGGACCCCGAGCCCCCATACATAAGCTGGATCCAACCGTGGCTATGTGTTTTAAGGTGAAGGGTAGAAACCTCAAACGGTGGCGTCGGAGCCCAGGTCAAGCTCCGGCGGATGGGCTCCCTGTCTGTTTACCAGGCAGGGAGCTCCGGGACCCCTCTCGGTATCAGGGTAACCCGAGCGAAGGAAGTACCCCCGTCCCCTGCTTCTATACTATGCTATATAGTATTTTCCAAACCCCAACCCAAACGCGATCGGCCCCCGAAAAGGGGCCGCACCGAAGTTTCTTTTCCACCACTTCCTGACTTGAGTCCTCCCAAACCGAACAACTATCCTCACTTCATCGTGATGGAATCTGTAGCCCAATCAAAACCTCTTGCTTCACAGTCGGTATTTCTCATTTCAAGGTTTCTTGACGGTATTGTTGGAGGGTCGTATAAGGCCAAAAAACATCGAACCGGTGAAATTCTTGTCGAGGTCAGTAGCCAGGATCAGGCAAATAAACTTCTTGCTCAAACCAGCATCGCCAATCTGCCAATCCGAGTCACGCACCTCCACAGTCTAAACAGCTCCCAGGGCGTGATTTCCGAGTATGACCTACTAAATGAATGTGAAGCTGACCTGCTGGAGGGCCTTCGTAGTCAGGGCGTAACAGCGGTCAGGCGCATAACCATCCGCAGAGACGATAAACAAATACCGACAAAGCACCTCATCCTAACCTTTGACAAGTCCACCCTTCCAGAATTCATGAAAGCAGGTTATATCCGATGTTCAGTCCGGCCGTACATCCAAAACCCACGGTGCTGTTTCAAGTGCCAACGGTACGGGCACGGCACAAACTCGTGTCGCGGCCGACTTACCTGCGCAAAATGCGCCCAGCACGACCACCCGTCTGACAACTGTAACGTCCAACAACTTCTTTGCGTAAACTGCCAGGATCCGCATGCGGCCTACTCCAGAAAATGTGAAAAGTTTCAATTAGAAAAGAAAATAATCAACATCAAAGTCACTGAATACATCACCTTCCCAAAGGCGCGAAAGAGGTTCGCCTCTTTCCCCCTGGGGAGGTATGCCGACGCAGCTCGCCGGGGGGCGGAGCGGCGTCTTGTTTCGGCGGGGACCCAGTACCTAGAGTCGGACTTGATCCCGTCGCCGCCGCCCCCCCCCTCCCCCCCCGGGTTGCCTCTTGCAGCCCAACCCGCCTCCGCACCGCTCGCTGAGCCAGCAGCCGCTGTGGTGGCATCCACGTCCGGCGGGGATGCTGCTGCACCCACCGTTTCCTCCTCTCCACCGGCCCGAAGCACACGCAAGGGAACGGAGGAGATGGAGACGGAGCAACCGCAGCAATTCCCACCTCCGCCGCACCGCCTGTGCCACCCGGTGGCGCTCCTGACGCCCTCGGCGGTAGCGGACAAAACGAAGGGCACCGCAAAGGGTGGCAAGTTCGGGGGGTCCGGTACGCCGGGTACCCCTTCCAAATCTGATGATGAGGTGGATGTGGGACCTTTCCTGTCTGCTTTGCAGCGGAAGGAGCGGGTCCCTCCATCTAAACCTCCAGAGAAGGCAAAAAAGCCCCTCCCAAGAGTGCAAGCCCAGAAAGACCTTACGTAAATAGTTACACTCCAGTAGCTCTAACACATCATAATGGGAAGAGAAAACATAGTTCCATGGAACTGCAGAGGCCTTCTGAATAATCTTGACGACGTGCATGAGATTCTGCATGCCAACCAGCCAAGTTTAATGTGTGTCCAGCAAACACATCTGAATACCAAGCACACAAATTTCTTGAATAGTTACCTGGTATACAGAAAGGACAGGGTTGGCTGTACACACTCTTCTGGCGGTGTGGCCATAATCGCCCGCAAATCCTTAGCATGCCACCTTGTCACCTTGAACACCGTCCTTGAGGCTCTAGCCGCCCGCACAATAATATTTCATAGGTTGATAACGGTATGCTCCATCTACATCTCTCCTGATCTTGCACTTCTGAGCTCTGACTTTGAGGCGCTGGTCGACCAGCTGCCCGAACCATACATTCTAACAGGCGACTTCAATGCACACAATTCTCTTTGGGGCTCTCCTCACACGGATGCCCGAGGTCGCCTGATAGAGAAGTTTTTAACATCCTCTGGAGCATGCCTTTTCAACAAGAAACAGCCTACATATCATAACATAGGACACAATACATACTCAAATCTTGACTTGGCTACTGGTTCGGCAATTCTCTTTCCATGTCTTGAGTGGGGTGTGGGCACCGACCCATATGGCAGTGACCACTTCCCCACTTCACTAACATATATAGGTAAAGGCCCAAGCAGTTCATCTTCCCATAATAGATTCAAAGAAGAACGAGCTAACTGGAACACATTTACAGAGACATCGAAACTACACCACACATCCATAGGACACCTACACCTTGAAGTACCCAACTCCTCACGGCGCACATCCTCGACGCCGCCAAAAAGTCCATTCCCCACGCCTCTGGTGCCCCGTGCAACCAGAGGAGGCTGTGGTGGAATGAGGACTGTAGGCGGGCGCGAGAGGCCCAGAACAAGGTGTGGGGTATCCTTCGTCGGTACCACACGTCGGGTAACCTTATTTTGTTCAAACGGGCCAAGGCGCTCGGAAAACGTGTGCGCCGTGAGGCAAGACGAGAGAGTTGGCACACCTCCTTGACATCCATTCATTCATACACGGACACACACAAAGTCTGGACACGTATACGCAAGCTCAAAGGACAACAGACACACAGCCTGCCCCTGGTTAGCGCAACAGGGGACACACTGGAAGGCCAGGCTAACACACTTGCAGAACACTTCGAACACGTGTCCAGTTCAGCACACTACACGAATACTTTCATGAAACACAACGGATCTGCAGAAAAAAAAGCTCTTACAAGACAAAGACAGATCAAAAACTTTTTACAACTCTGAATTCGCTCTCCTTGGGTTGAGGGCTGCCCTGAGCATGTGCAAACCTTCAGCTCCAGGTGCAGATAAGATTACATACACCATGATACAACACTTACACTCAGACACCCTTGAAACACTCCTACACCTATACAACAAAATATGGCTTTCGGGGCACATTCCACGCTCTTGGAGGGATGCCGTAGTAGTGGCTGTCCTAAAGGAAGGGAAGGACCCTTCCTCTCGTGCCAGTTATCGTCCCATTGCCCTGACAAGTTGCGTGTGTAAGCTCTGCGAGAAGATGATAAACAGGAGACTCGTGTACGTCTTAGAGTACAACGGTCTTCTCGAGTGCTGCCACGCAGGCTCTAGGGCGGGGCGATCTACCAACGATTAACTCGTTGCGTTAGAGTCATATATCAAAGATGCTTTCCTGCACAAGCAGTACTGTATGACAGTATTCTTTGATCTTGAAAAGGCGTACGATACTGCCTGGCGGTATAGCATCCTCAGCGATTTGAAGCCCTTTGGCATGTCCGGTAACATGATGAACACGCTTGCCAGTTACCTGTCTGAATGAACGTTTCGCGTGCGAGTTGGAACTGCACTTTCTAGGGTTCATGTGCAGGAAAATGGCGTGCCACAAGGTGGAATTTTAAGTTGCACCCTTTTTATTGTGAAAATGAATTCCCTTAGGGAGGCATTGCCACCGTCGATTTCCTGCTCAATTTATGTAGACGACCTACAATTATCCTTTAAGTCTTGTAACCTGTCTGTCTGCGAATGCCAAGTCCAGCTTGGTGTTAACAAGCTAGCTGGTTGGGCAGACAGCAACGGTTTTAAATTTAATCCAGGGAAGTGCACTTGTGTCTTGTTTTCCAAGAGGCGTGTCATCCGGTCGGATCCAGACATTCAACTCCACGGTGTCTCGATTCCTGTCAAAAAGGAACACAAGTGTTTAGGTATAATCTTTGACGAGAAGCTCACATTCATCCCACACATAAAACAACTAAAACATAAATGCTTAAAAACAATGAATATCCTGAAGGTTCTCTCGCACATCTCTTTTGGTGCTGACAAACAGCTTCTGTTGCGTGTTTTTACCAGCTTGATAGGTTCACGATTGGACTATGGTAGCGTTGTCTATGGGTCAGCCACTAAAACAACCCTCAGAATGCTTCACCCTGTGCTTCCGTGTGCTTCATCTAGGGCTCCGCTTGGCGTGTGGTGCCTTCCGGACTAGTCCAGTTGAAAGCCTGTATGTAGAGTGCAACAAATGGAACCTACAACGTCAGCGAGCATACACAGGTGTACTTTATGCTTTTAAAATTTCATCCATGCCTCGCCATCCTTTTAAATCAGTTTTTCATGATACATCGATGACTGAACTCCTTTTAAATCGACCATCGTTGTCTGCGCGCTTCTCTTACAGAGTTAGAGAGGAAGCATCAGAGCTTGCTGTCTCCTTTTTCGATACAATCCAAAGTTCACTAACGGATTTTATAGCACCATGGCATCTCCGCCCTGTATCATGCGACACATCTTTCACACATGTAGATAAAAACTGAGCTCACACATGTGCAATTCTGCAGCACTTTTTGTATTTGCAGTAGAAGTATCAGTGTTCTGAATTTTATACGGATACCTCTAAAACCTACACCTCGGTGTCCTGCACGGTGCATGGGCCCGGCCTTAGTGTCACGAGAACTCTTAACAGTAATACAAGAATATTTACGGCAGAGGCTTATGGTGTCCTTCTTGTTGTTAATCATATACTGCAAAGCCACATCCCACAATCCATTATCTATGCAGATTCCCTCAGTGTTGTGCAGGCATTGTCGTCAACAAAGTCTTAAAAAATCACGTTGTAAATCTTAATATCAAAGGTATTATGTCTTTGTATGTCCACAAATTTGAACTCGTCCTTTGCTGGGCCCCTGGCCACTGTGGTATAGCCGGGAATGACGCAGCGGATCGAATGGCTGCTGCTTCTACACTCTTGAATACAGTAGACATAACCACATTAACCTACACCTACGTGAAACCACACATCGGACAACAACTTCGCAAAACATGGCAAACACACTGGAGCGAACAAACAGACCACAAGTTACACGTAATAAAACCACACTTAGGACCATATACCACCGACACACGTAATAGATACACTGAAGTCGCCTTGGCTAGATTACGGATAGGGCACACACATGCAACGCACTCGCACCTGCTCACTGGATCTCCATAACCTCTATGCAGCAGGTGCGGGGAGGCCCTATCCGTGATCGACATCCTCATACAATGTAAGACACTCGACATTACACGACGCAAACACTTCCCACAACTACACAGACGACATATTCCACCACACCCGTCATACTTCCTAGAAGAGCATGCCATGTTTTCTGTTCCGCGCACCTTTAGGTTCCTATCAGAAGTCATTTCTTACAACTCATCTCATACCACCCATAGTTTTACCCCTGGTCCTATACACCAGCCACCTTATTTATGTTTTAACCACTCATGTTCTTCACCCTGGCCCTTTACACCAGCCGTGCTTATAGTCATTAACTGATTTTATTCGGTTTCCCTCCTCATCAAATAACTTTGTGTTTGGCGCTCTTTGCCCATGTCGGCCTTGCGCCATTAAACCTAAACCATCATCATCTTCTGAATTTGTCTACGGTTGTGGTCCAGCTTCAGACGTTTTCAGAGCCGAACTGCTCGCCAGGCGATATCCGCGGGGTGGACGACGGCTCAAAGCCTCCAGCTCCCACACAACGCTAAGGGAAGACTGCCCGGCCTCGCTCTCATTCATGTCCAAGCTCGCATGCACACGGTGAGTCACGTGGTCAGTCGCGAACCATCTGAGGAGAGCGCATGCGCCAAGCTGGCAGTGGTGGCGGCAGCGTCGAATGCGGCCGTCGACGGAGCTCGGTCCGGCGAATCACGTGATGCGTTGCCAAGGGTACAGCGCAGCTGCAGTCAAACGAAGGTCAAATTTTCCGCGACGGCGAAACCGCTCGGCGTGATTAGTAAAGCTTTGCTTAAAAACAATTAAAGCTGTTTCACTCAATGTGAAAGCTGTCAGAAGTGCAGAGCAGTGGTTCGCCATAATGGGCTGTACCGCCGTTATTCGCTCAGTGCTACCACCCCATGCATTTCAAATTTCCCGCATTCGTAGTTCTCGCGCACCCCCTGCCTGAAACCGCGACAGCGGGAGTTCTGCTCTTCTTGTGATTGTTTTAATGTCGTATGCTGGAGCTGTTTTGTGTCATTTCGAACGCGTAATTTTTTTTCTTGAGGGGCTGGAGCCTTTTTGCGTCATTTCGAACGCGCCATTTTTTTCTTGCGCGGCTGGAGCTTTTCTCCGGCATTTCGAACGCGCCATTTTTTTCTTGCGCGGCTGGAGCTTTTCTCCGGCATTTCGAACGCGCCATTTTCTTTTTGCGCGTGGAGCCTTTCTGCGTCAGTTCGAACGCGCCATGATTTTCTTGCGCTGCCACTTTTAAAGACGATAGTCTCTCTTGGGCTACTTAAACCCAGAAATTTTGGTCTGTCTGTCTGTATGTCTGTCCGTCTGTCTGTCCGTCTGTATGTCTGTGACCCGATTCAGCCACCCGGCCAAAGCAAAACGATGCCTGCGCAATAGTCTTATATAGTCACAGCTAAATCTACCCGTCTATGTCCGGTGGAATACTAAAACTCGTTGCTGAAGCATCCCAAGCGCTTGGTTACATTAGAAGAAACCTTTCACTATCGCCCCCAACCATACGCAAAATGGCATACGAGACCTTCATCCGAACAAAACTAGAATACGCATCGTCTATTTGGAACCCTCATCAGTCGTACCTAATAGACGCCATCGAATCAGTTCAGAACCGCGCAGCACGCTTCATCACTTCTAAATATGACTGGCATCTCAGCGTCACCGACATAAAAGCATCCCTCTCCCTCCCCTCTCTGACAATTAGACGTGAAATCGGGCAGATATGCCTCTTCCACAAACTGTATTATCACTTTCACCATCTCCGTACTTCCCTCTTGCTCACACCGTCCCGTTACTCACGCCGTCTGTTCAATTCCATGGGCATACAACGATTGCATGGTTCATCTAACGCATTCAATATGTCATTCCTACCACGTGCCATCGAAGAATGGAACAAGCTGCCTGACTCTGTTGTCCGTGAACGGAATCCGACGAAATTCAAAGAATTATTATTATCTCACCTTAGACTTTAATTTTATATAATCCCCAAGACTTGCCGCAGCTGCCTTTTTTAGTTTAATATTATTTTGGTTGTTGTTAAATTCTCTAATTAGATTTGTTGTTGTATAAATTGTCTAATGAACCATGTACCCAAACGTATTTTTCTTGTACCACATATGCACTACTGATGTCTCTGCCCCCCCCTTATGTAATACCCCTCTGGGGTCCTTAAGGGTTTAATAAATGATGATGATGATGATGATGAATGTTCACACTTGTCAACATTGTTGAAGAAGAACAAAACATTACGAAAATGTGAGAAAACAAATCAATACAGAAGTAATATTTGCAGTGTTCCTTTATAAAAAAATCAAACATGCTTGAATTTGCGAAATTAAATACTTCATCAACTGCAGAAAAAGAATTCACTCTGCCGTCGCCTGCTGTCGCCCGCGTCACTATCGCTTCTGGGGCCATTTTAAGAAATCAACCGGCAACAGTTACGGAAGGTTCCACTAGGTAGGTTCCACGTTCTGCTTGCAACGCACGTGGAGTAGGGAAACGCGGTTCTACAAACGCTGAAGTAGGGCGCCTCGATTAACGCGCGTCTTCGCCGTACGGCAGCGTTCGCATCGAGACACCCGGTTTGGAGCAGTGGAACGCGGGAAATTTAAAATGATTTAAGCAAACCTTTGGCGTATTTACCTTGGGAGGAGCGCGACGCAAGAGGAACAACATGGCAGGTGAGCGGGAAAGCAAAGGGAGGAATTTACTTGGCAAAGGTCGATAAAGACTATCGTCTTTTGACGGCATTTGCAACGAAAGGAGCAGATACGCGGCCAATTTTTTTCGCTTACTATCGTAAAAACCAACCCAACGGGCGTTCCTAACTAAATGAAGGCGGGCGCTGCAGGTTAATTACGTATATTTTGCCTGAAATGTACCCATAGTTTTCTTCGCGCTAAACAACGGGGACATGTAGGACAAGCGCCAGCGGTTCACGAGTTTCGAACGCTTATGACTATATAAACCGCTCGGCTTTCGAAGCCTCTGCAGGGGTACGCCGCGAACGACAGCGTTACCACGGGACGCCCTGTTGCTCTACTTGGATCCAGCTAGCGAGCTACGACGA
This sequence comes from Haemaphysalis longicornis, assembly GCF_048455015.1. Lineage (NCBI taxonomy): Eukaryota > Metazoa > Arthropoda > Arachnida > Ixodida > Ixodidae > Haemaphysalis > Haemaphysalis longicornis. The sequence continues at coordinate 51,277,855 of NW_027526203.1, forward strand.
CAAGGCGAGCGCCTAAAGTGCTCTGCACTTAAAAAGCGAGGCATCTAGTTTCGTTGTATGGACCTCTACGAGATAAACTTGGCCCTCCTATGACCGCAGACCACGTCGTCCAGTCCAGCACACTTTCACAATCTTGAAGGGAAAGGACACCAGCATCCATGCCACTTCGCCTAGAATTGCGTCGAAGAAAAATAACTTCAAGCCCTTTCCGCACGAAAATTCGGAGGCAGCCCTGTTGCGAGGTTCAAGGATGTGAGAGCCAACAACGTTCCGCTCAACGGGGAGCCGGTACAACAAAAAGTACCGTGTTTCGCGCGTGTACTGGCGTGCGACGACTTCAGTGCAAGACTCGGCTGGCTTATTTTAATTATCGCCCACTTTTAGCGCATGGCTAAATTATCGGCAGACGAGAGCCACCGCCGCCGAAATTACGATGTCATGGTAGCCGCTGGGATGCGCCTCCTTTTTGACATCGACTTTACGGAGTCAACTGCTCGCCAAATGACAGTCCATATTTTACGAAGTTCTCCATTTAATGAAATAATTCGCGGTTCGTGGTGACTTCGTTAGATCTGGTTTTACCTGTATACGTACACGCACTCGAGAAGGTATGCGACATTATTATGTTGTCATAAAATCAGCGGCGTGGTGAATTCGTTCTTGAGCAAGTTCATTTCGTTCCGCTTCAGTTCTGGTATACGACTCAGTTACGTACCGGACCGGTTCTTAAGCTTCGTACCGGTTATATACATACACGCACACATACATGCTTTAATGTGGAATTCAAGGAAAGCCGTGCGAGGAGACTGGCAATGAGGGCATGACGTAAGTCGTTCATTCGTACGCCGCTGAAAACGGCAATTTCGAAGCGTTTTGAAAGAACGGCGGAAGAACGGGGGAAAGGGTGATACAGTCGAATCCACTTATAACGATACCGCTTATAACAATATATCGGATATATCGATGGACAACGATTGCACCGTCCAATTTTGTATGCGTTCTATGGTAAAATAACCCGCTTATTACGATGCTCCCGAGCCGCGATATCGGATATAGCGATTGAATCCGCTTACCGCGCGCGCCGAAAATGCGAGCTGGCGCCGGCACTCGCCGCTGACAGCACGCGACGCGCCTTGCATCCCGTCCGCCCGCCAGAAAACGAGTCGACTGCGCCAAGCGAGAGGAGGAGCAGCTTTTCTTTTTGACTCCCCTCCCGGAGCCGCTGCTTTGGCCTCGTCTGCGTGTCCGGCCGAACCAACGTTCGGCTGTTTCGGCCAGTTCGGCTCGCACTGCTCGCAGCTCGGAAGTTTCCCTCGCCTTTTCTGCGCGCCGAACTGAGTGCTTTTTTTTTCTCCGCATCTGCCTCCGTTCAACGTTTCACCAGTTTCACTGCGGAGTCGGACTGAACGTTCGGACGCCATGGACGATTCGCCTGCGGCGCTGCGGCGAGCATATAATTGGCTGGAGCAATTAGATGACTGACGATGGCTTTTCTGCAAACGAGTAGTTGCACTACCTCACTTGCATGCAAATAAAATGTTTTGATCTCTCTTGTGGCTTTTTTTTTCTCGACCCGCTTATAACGATTATCGGTTATAACGATGGGATTTTCTTGGCACTTGGATATCGTTATAAGTACTTGAACCCACATGCTTCGAATAGCACGTCCGAAGTTTTACTAATTCCGCACCAGGGGGGCTGTACACCCCTCCACTTTCTTGCGTACTTAAAGGGGCACTGACACAAACTTTTGAAGGCGAGATAACTTCGGAACACATATACATCATCTGCAAAATATCAGCGGCGAACACAGCCTAGAACATATTTAAAATCAATTTTAAAGTGTGCGAAACGCAACCGAGCAGCCAGGAGAGGACCACGCGCAATCGACATCCCGAGGATAATATGTAAATAAAGAACACTCAAACACGGCACGAGTTTGTGTTTGCCGCTTCCGCACTGCCGGCGTTTTTCGCCGGCTCACCCGGCTCGCCGCTCCAATCGGAGGGCCGGAGGGCGGAGCTTCTGCTCTCGAGAACGAATGACCCGATCGTTGGCGGCGGAGGCGCCGTGATTTCGTCAGCTCATCGGGCAGCTGGCCGCGACCAAAGTTCCACAGCGATTCCAGGCACTCTGTTTCCATTACTGTTTATTACCATTGGATGCGAAAACGCGCCGGAGGCACGAAAAGCCCACTGAGCTAGCCGCACGGTTGCTGTGCAGGCGGCGGCCACGGCCGCGAAGTGGCCCAGGCCGGCACAGGTAGCTCGAGTGATAGCTTGTTACCGCTGCACGAAATTGTCCCCAAGTCCCGACCATGGTGGCTTGCATGAGAAAGGAGTTAATGATGCGATGGCGGGTTGCATTAAAAATTGTCATCTGCACCGCTTACGAGAACGGCACTCGAATATCCGCCGCAGTGCTAAGCCGAACACATCTGTAGGCGGACCTGCAGGCAGACCGGCCGGCTGCTCCCAGCGCGCGTCTTGCCACCCACCGTCTCGAGCGTCGCGCGTCGTTCTTTAGCCGCGGTAGCATTTGCACTTGCAGCGGCTGTGTCACATTCAAGGTCGCTTTTTAATTAAGCGCCTCACGAGATCAGTACGTGGGGGCATTCGCAGAAACTGCCGTCGATGCGGATTCGACAGTGCTACGGTGGCTCTGCTCTGTGATATCCCTCTGACGGTCACGTGGTCAGCTTTGTTCACACAAAATCCACAAAATCCATCGTTTCGCGGCACTCGCTGAAACCGAAACTGCGACTGGCCGCATTGAAAATGCCTCTAATTAAACAACCGTTGCACGCTGAAGCAAATGAGGTTTATACAGGTTATAAGTAGGTCACTAGCTACTTATCGCAACAAAAAAAAAAAACAAGATGCAAAATTTTTGTGTCAGTGCCCCTTTAAGCCTTCGCAAGTACTATGTTTTACGCTTAGGTGTGCTACCCGTGGACGCGAAGACCGCTACGTGGGGGAGAAGGTCTGTTTAACACTCTCCACCCCCGTTACGATTCGAGCGTCTACTACCAGTAAAAAGTAGGCGACATTTATTTAGGAAAACGCGGGAGATATACCGTTACCAGATTTACCGTAGGTGAGCTTTCGGCAAAACATATTCAAGGTCAGCAGTGTCAATTTAATGGCGATACTAGTTTAGGGGCAATATCTGTCGACAGAAAGGACGTTCCTGAGTGGGGGGGCTGTTTCGAAATTCTTGAAGCGCGAGGCGTCCTCCCTCACACCTATTTTTGGCCTTTGTTGGCACGTGCTATGCACGCACCGCATCGGTATATTTAAATGTAAAATGAAAATAAGAACAGTGTTGACAAAATGATTCTGGTTCTAAAAACCAGACGACCTTCCCTTTTCGTGGGAGTGTTTTTTGTGTGAAAAAATATATGCCTTAATGAATAAAGGCATCAAAGTGCTCTGTGCATTCGTATTTTTATGTAGATACTAGCGGTAGTACCCGGCGGTGCCCGGGTGGGCCATTATATTAATGACACTAATGGGTATAACACGTGTTCATTTATTGTTTCGTTTTCATATTTGGCTAGTTCATCGTGAAGCGGTACACACTCATGAGCTCCTGCCTGCTGTCAATACATGAGCTCCAACCGCAGGTGCGTCGTGGTAATGTGAAACGACTGCCGCTCGTGTTTCACTGCAACTCTCACTAAACAAATTGCACCAAGATGGTGCACTCGAGCGAGTGAGTCAGTGAGTGGAAAACGTTTTATTGAGCCGCTGAAGTGGGAGTGGTTCCCAATTTCAGAAAGTCGTGTGATGAGCGGGCAGCCTTCGCTCTGGAGGAAGAATTGTCTGGGCATCCAGATCGCTGTTAGTCACCAGGTTCTCCCGCCGCTCATGGGTGGGAAGAGTGGATCGAAGAAGGGGGAGGTTTTCTTGCTTGCACTCCCAATATGATACGAGGAAGAGTGCCAGGTTGTAAACACAACTTGACTTCGGCCGGAGATTGCGCTGGGAACACACGATGGAGGCCGACTGCGGGGGGGGGTATTCTTCCTCATGGGAAGTGCTACCTCAGCAGATATGAACGATGCTCATCGGTACAGATGGGCTCCCAACGGGAGGCGCGGGGTCGCAGTAAGTCCCAACAGATGGCGAGCGCTAACCTTTGCGCTTTTTACCGGTCCGTCTTCTCTTTTAGATTTATGATAATTGACAGGGCTCTTACTGTAGTCGCGTGGTTGCGGAACGGGCCAACTGATGGCGAGCGCTATGCGAACGCGGGAAAATTCAACTGAATTTCACGTCCAGAGGGGTGTAAATTTAAAAACCTCGCTTGCCTTTTTATCCGCACTTTAGGAAAAAATCCTGAAATTTATTTTTGGGCAATTGGATGGGCAGCACTTGCAAGCAAAAACAAATGGGATATATCAACTGGCTGTGTGGTTATTGACGAGTGTGTAAAAACACAGAGTTTTCCCGAAATCCTGCTTGCCTCTTTTGGGTGGGTGTCATAGAAAAATGTTGTAGAACGATGTTTAGATACCTGAGTAAGTTACCTATCTCATCAAAAACCAGCCAAATATCTCAAATGACGTGCGAGAAAAAAATTAATACTTGAAAAACTATTTTACCGCTTTTCACTCTCCCCATGGTGGAATTTTTGAAATTTTCAGCAATATCGACCTCCAATACCGTAATCACAATGTGCTCATGAAATCTGAAGCCGTTAGAAAGAGCAGTTTAGCTAGGCGTGGACATCACCTTTTCGGCCTTTTTGGCTTGTCAGCCGTTCAATTTGTAAAAAAAAACAAAACAAAAAAACAATTTGGCCCTTTTAGCGGCGTCGCAGGGCGAAATCTTAAAAGGTGGTTCTCTGCATTTATATGAGTAACATATGCTAGCGAAAATCAGTTTGATTAATGAATCGGTGAGAGATTTATTTGAGAATCTTTAGGAACACCAATTTTTTTTTTTCGGAAGTGGGAATCATCTCGATAGTGTTGGTTAGGGCGAAACCCAAAAAACTAATTTTTATTAATTCTTAAGGGCTACATATATCCGCAAAAAACGTTTGAAAATGCGAACGGGTGAAGGAGATAATCACGAATTTCGGAAAACACAATTTCTCCCTTTGCCTCTGTTAGGAGTATAATTTCCAGAATTCCCCCCTTAGGAAGCCTCTACGCCATGTCGCAAATGTACTCTCGAAATTTCAAGCCTCTAGATGTAGTACTTTTCGTTGGGCGTTGATGAGTCAGGCAGTCAGTCAGTCAGTCAGTCGCGCACTTCATTTTATAGGTATAGATTACAGTGAACGAAGCAAGTATTCCTTAGTCAGGCGAAAAATGACGGAGATGTTTCTTGGGCGCAGGCTCCCTTACTTTTTATTTTTTTACCGAGGGCGTATATCACCGCCCCACTAACCCCTCCCCCCCCCCCTCCATAAAACATTTCTGGCTACTTCACGGGTCGGCAGGGGAGTGGTAGTTTTGTCGAAATCTCCGTTGGGGATTGTTAGCAGTTCAGTTTCTGTTTACGCTGTGTGACCCATTTGTTGCGCAACAGACTCTGCGCTCAATTGATTACATAATGCGGTAATTGAGCCACAAAGAAGATAGTGTATCACACGACCGTTGCTCACGTATCATCCACGGTGAAGTGTCCCTCCTTTATCTTCACACGGTCGACTTCGGGCAGGACGAGCTTGCTAAGGCAGAGGGCTCCCAGAACACCAAGGATGCCGCTGTGGTTGATGTCGCTAAGCTTGATCTGTAGAAAATTTTTTTTGCGCAATTGTTGCAATTTTAATATTACAATCCGCTCTTACTAAGAGTTACATGTTTCAAAGCGAAACTACACAAGCGTTATTTCTAGCCAAATATCGCGCAAGAGTAATGCGATACAACTGCATTTATTAAGTTACTTCCGAATTCTTATATTGCAGCGGGGTACATTCTAATCATTGGTACGGGTAGATTTCATTTTCTTGTTAAATAAAAGGTGGATTAAAAAGGATCACCTGTTTAACCATATTCTATAACTCATAATCCAAGTGTGCTGTGCAATATAAACAAGTTACGATCCCTATATGTCATTCGTGGCAGTGATTAATTTTCACTCCGTTTTCACTGCAAACGAGGTGAAACAGCGCGAAGAAAACTGTTTTGCCCTAATAATTTCTATAACTTCGGGAAATCGGTCATTTTGATTTCCTAAGGCTTTGCTGAAGCTTATGGGTTTATATTTCGAGTCAGATAAATTCGAGTATTTCCCTAACGTTGAACAACCTAACGAAGGTACCGGATACCTCCACCTCTTTTGCTCTTGGAAGCTTCACATACGTTGTAACATCACACGCCATGTTTTGGCTGTGTTCTCTTCCTATCGTAAAGATAGGGGGCCGTGCGCTTTAAACAGGACTTTCCAATTTCGGTCCTGAAATATTTTATTAGAAACGTCTTTGAGTCAACTTGGTGACGAGACTTCTTATAATAGCTTTTATTAAAAAGTAACAATTGCAATTTATTCATACATCCTTTTTGAAAAACACGCAATAAGTCCATAAATGGTAAATTCTTTTATGCACTGATTGGGTTTATTGTTAAACTTGGTGACCGGGGCTACAACACAGCGAAAGTCGAGCATCAACACTTAGGCTGTTCCTACCGTGCGAGAAGTGTTAAGCAAGAAGGTCTCAGCAGGAATGGTTGCAGTCAGGAACCTGTTCGTCCTCCCTCTTACAGTTCAGTCGCAAACACACTATCCTCACAGCACCTACTGGCATGAAACAGGGTGACCGTACCCAATCTACTGTGTTCAAGTTTGCGTTGATTAGCAATAAAAAATGTAGAGGGCCAGTAGAAGAAATGTGCAAAAAGGACGTAGACTTACCAAGTTTACTTCTCAACTACCAAGTCATTTTTTTCTTAATACCACAAATTCCACGAAAGCGTTAAAATCAGGCAAACATATTTAAGTTTTCTGAATGGCAAAATTAGTTTCTACCATCGTTAGCAAACACTAATGCTCAGATAGGTTCATCAAGACAGCGTCCTGCTTAAATAATCCTAAAGCCCGATCTAGCTAACCCTTAGCCAGACTGAGAACAACGACCGAAACATTACCGGTGACCCCTAACCGCAGCCTCTAAAGCTCTCTGAAAACAAAATACTGGGCAGGAACAAAGCTAACTTTCAAGAATGTTCGCGTTTGGAGGATGTAACAAGAGACGAGCTCATAACGGCGAGGTGGAATTTCAAGAGATTTTACAAACGTTTCATTAGAATCACTGATACATTAAAAATGTCCACAAGAATATCTTTGGACGATAACTTTTTACGTTTCAAGTGTCTTGTTTGACAGTTTGCAGGAGCTTAGTCATTGCAAGCACAAACTGGTTAGTGAGTTGTTTGTAGTTCACTTTAGATAATTTTAATTGGACGTAGTTTTAAAAAATTTTTTACGGCGCATGAACCCCAAATGGTTCCGTAGTTTAGTGCAAGTCCCGTTAAGTGCCCGATCATTTCCGTGGGGGATTGAGCCTGCCCATACTACGTAAGATGGTGAAGTATTCGCGATGGTGAACCATGCTTGACCCTGTATGTGCTGTAAGATTAGTGAGCTTTTGAAAGGGTAGTCCCATCGAACGCGTCTAGAGCCCAGTCGCCACTGCCCCAGCTTTCCTCCTCATAAATTTGCACTCCTCTGCCAGCCGGGTAAGAGGGAAGTGTGAGGGCCGAAGTGTCCAGTAGCCGTCACCGTAGTTATATGCCCGTAAAGGGCTGCATGAGGGATATGTTTTTTCCTGAAGGAGCAGTATTTCTTTGGTGCCCAATAAATACGTATGATGATGATGATGATGTTTAATGCGCTAGGGCTACTAGGACAAAGAGCGGCCAACAAAAGCACGTTAAACCTCGCGGAGTTGTATGTGCGTTGTTTTAGTTTAGAGATGGTTATCTAAAATTGGTGTACAAGGCCAATTATTGGTGTGTAAGAAGGAAAATAGACGTTTATAGCGCATCAAAGATGTGGGCTGTAAATCAGCGTGCCACCGAAAAAAGGATTTTGCTATATATATATGGGCAAAAAAATGAGGCACCTGAGTGTCACACAAAAACCCCCAGGCCTGTCCTCACCTTTGAGAGACAGGCTGTGGTTATGTGCAAAAAGAAAATTTCATTAAAATCGACGTCAGCAATGTAGTTTAAGAGGGTTTTATAACTGAGTAGCGGTAGTACCCCGCGATGCCCGGGTGGGCCACTATACTAATGGCACTAATGGGTATAAAACGTGTTGAGTTATTTTTTACGTTTCATAATTAGGTTTCATAATTCACCGTGAAGTTGTACACAATTCGGAAGTCCAGCCTAATGTCAATACATGGGCTCGTACAGGAGGTGTGTGGTGATGGGAAACGCCTACAACTCGTATTTTATTGTAACCCTCTCTAAAGAAATTGTACCAAGACGGTGCGCTCAAACGACTATTTACCCAATAGAAGTGTCATCTCAGTAGGTATGAATGATATTCATCAGTCATACAGTTTTATGATAAGTAACACAATGGCTCTTACGGTAGGCACGTGGTTGCAGAATGTCACAACAGGTGGAGAGCGCTATGCGAATTCGGGGAATTCGAACTGAATTATATGTCTACAGGGTTGTGTATTTATTTATTTATTTATTTATTTGGTTACCCTCAGTGCCCAAAGGGCGTTACAGAGGAGACTGGGTTACATCTTGTGTAACATAAAGAACAAACACAAGCTGAAACGAGCAACGTAAAGATAAGAAATCACCACAACAGGTTGCTTACAGCAGATCGGAACGCAGTCTCATCTTTTATCGCAGCAACAAACGAAGGAAGGCGGTTCCAACTAACGCAAGTGCTGGGGATAAACGAATCATGAAAATGCTTTGTATGGCAGGATGGGACGTTAACTTTGTACAGATGATCAATGCGTGCCGAAGTGTAAGATGGAGAAGATTGTAGTTGTTGATTTAGAATGGGATTTTTGTGATATATTTTATGAAAAAGACACAACCGAAATAATTTCCTCCGATGGTTGAGCAGTGTGAAGAAAGGCTTAATTTCATGGCCGTAACGCTTGATGTGCGGTGATAATTAGAAAGAATGAATCGCGACGCACGATTTTGGACTTTGTCTATTTCTGAAATAAGTGATACTTGACCGGGGTCCCACACAGAAGCCGCATACTCTAATTTTTAACGAACGAGACATTTGTAAAGACGTAATTTTAGGAAACTAGGAGCCATATAAAAATTTCGCCGGAGGTAGCCTAACATACGGTTAGCATTATTGACTACATAATCAATGTGAAGTTTCCACGACAAGTTAGATGTTAAGTGTACCCCAAGGTATTTATAAGACTGGACAGTTTCAAGAGGGACGTCGTTAAGAAAGTAGTTAGGTGCAGCGGAGTTAGTTCGGGAAACGCGCATGCATTTTCATTTATTAATGTTAAGATTCATTTTCCACAACTTACACCATTCCATAACTTGGTTAATATCGGACTGTAAAGTGTTAATATCAGATGTATTAGTTATTTCCCGATAAATTACACAATCATCATCAAAAAGGCGGACTGATGAACGGATGTTAGTTGGCAAGTCATTAATGTAGATCAAAAAAAGTAAGGGCCCCAACACAGGGCCTTGAGGAACACCTGAGCGAACGGCAGATAAAGGAGAATGGGAGTTATTTACAGTAACAAATTGTGAATGGTTGGTTAGGAAGCAGCGTAACTATGCGAGCACGTTAGTATCCAAGTTAAGATTGTTAAGTTTAAGAAATAGAAGTTCATGTGACACAGTATCGAATGCCTTCGAAAAATCAAGAAATATGCAGTCCGTAACCGACCCGCGATCTAAAACGGAGTGAAGGTCATGAGTGAAACATAAAAGCTGCGTTTCACATGAGAATGATTTTCTGAACCCGTGCTGTGAGTGACTGAAAAATGAATTGTCTTCTAAAAATTTGGCAACGCAAGAATAGATGACGTGTTCTATGAGTTTGCATGAAATGGAAGTTAATGACACTGAAGTTAATGAACCTGAAAAATCCCGCTGGGCTCTTTATACGTGCTGTAAGACAAGATCCTGAAATTGGTTTTTAAACGACTGTATGGGCAGCATTTGCAAGCAAAAACGAATTGGTATCAACGGGCTGTATAGTTATTGAGGAATATGTAAAAAAACGCAGTTTTCCAAAATCAATCCTGATTGTTCATATTAGGCGGGTGTTATGGAAAAATGTTGTAGAACAGTGTTTAGATATCTGACTAAGTTGCCGATATCAACAAAATCCTGCTCAATATCTGAAATGGCTTGCGATAAAAAAATAAATATCTGAACAATTATTTCACCGCTTCTCACTCTCTCCATGGTGTTTTTTAAAACTTTCAGCAATATTGAGCTTGTACACCATAATCACTATGTGCTTATGAAGTTTGAAGCCGTTTGAACTGGCAGTTTGGCTAGGCGTTGACATCACCTGTTAGGCTTTTTCGGCTCGCCAGGCGTGCAATCTAAAAAAAAGAATTTTCGGCCTTTTACTAGCATCGCAGGGCAAAATCCTTAAGACTGGTTTTGTGCATCTGTATAAGTAACATTTATTAGCAAAACCAACTTGATAATGAAACAGTGAAACATTTAATGAGGGATTTTTAAGAACACCGATTTTGTTCCGAAATGCTCAATCGCCCCAATAGTGTTGGTTAGGGCTAAACCTTAAAACGAGCTTTAAAGCAAAGCTTTTGTACTTTCATCGAGCGATTCCGTGGAGGATGTGCAAGGTGACCTTTTGACCGGAGATCCACCCCCGGCGCCACACCCCTCGAAGCGCATCGCGTGATTCGCCGGGCTCGCTGTCGGTGCTGCGCAGTAGGCCACGTTTTCAGTCGTTCTGCGTATCACGAGAGCGGCGGTCGCCGCCGCCGCTGCGCCAGCAGGCGACCACCCCCCCAGCCTCTCATGCGTGCGGCGCTGAGAGTCGTTTCGGGCAACGTGACTCGTCTCGCGCCCGGCGAAGAAAAACGGTGCGTTCGCTCGGACTCCTTCAGTGAGCGTTGCATGGAACCGAACGGTTTTGGGACGTGGTCGGCAATACATCTAAACCAAAGGTTAACCAAACGAAACCAAGACTCAACCAGACTAAGCCAAGCTTTTGCTTTGCATGTCCAAGGTTAGCTGAGCTAAGCCGCAGACATTTTTTAGATATTCTTAAGGGCTACACATGTCAGCAAAAAGCACTTCTATATTTGAACGGGTGAGCGAGATCATCACTAATTTACGCAAACACTGTCTCCCCTTTTCCTCGGTTAGGATTACAGTTTCAAAAAATCTTGCCTTAGTGAGCGGCTACGCCGGGACACAAATGTACTCCCGAAATTTCAAGTCTCTAGGTCTAGCAGTTTTGGCTGGGCACTGATGAGTCAGTAAGTGAGTGAGTCAGTCAGTTAGTCGGGCACTTCTCTTTATAGGTATAGATTAGTCCTTCACAGGGAGGAAAGTGCACCGGGTGCAGTGAGTGGTATATGTGGTTTATAAAGACAGGCAAAATGCCTCCGTCTTTATGTGTCAAGTTCTGCCCATTCGATTAGGACAGGGAGAGCCGTAAGAACGGCCTCATATCTGACAGAAGTTGACCGTGGTGTTCCATTCAAAAGGTACCCGTGCGTGCCATGTGCCCAATCCTTAAACGACATAGTTGTGGTGATATGCCCAAAATCAAAAGCAAACTAAAGAAAAGGACCAGCGCAAGGGGTCGCCGTGAATCATCATTATTGTGAATTGCAAAGCAGCGACCGGAACAAGACAAGAGGAATACGAGGTGGAGGAAGAAGTGTACTCGCATGATGGACTGGCTGGCGGGATTGATGGTTCCTTGGGCCTGTCGTCAGGACGGCGAGGAGTCGAGGACCTAGGTGATCTGCGACCGTTGGTACAGAACATCCAGGCACCGTGTCGCCACCCACTGGCAACGCCCTGCCGTGGCCTTTCTTGCAGTGCAACTATTCTTCCCCGGACCGTGCCATTGTGTCTTCTCCACGTGACCCTGGCTTCTTCAGTAGCTGCGCCTTCATCCGGGCTGTTTCTTCTGAAGACGTCTGCGTCGCTCGCGCCTTCAAGTGCCGCAACGACATCTCCGGGAATCGACCACGTGACACTCTTTCTAGTCGCGCGAACTCTCTCTGTTAGCGTCTAACCTTGCCCTAACTTGCCGTCCTGCATAAATGTTCGTTTTCCTTGTCCGTCGAACTGGTGTCGCAATTTCTTGCTCCGGGCATCTGCTTCTGCTTCGTGAGATCTCCCTAACCTTAACATCATCACAAAGTGGCGTCCGTGATGGGACTCTCCTCTAACATTGTGGAGAGTGAGACCATGACCGGAAATAAGGATTCAGGAGTTTGAGATCGCGAACAATGAGAATCGAAGAGTTGGAGAAGCTTACCGCCGAGGGACTCAAGTTAGGGCTCCAGAGAGAAGCACTTCAAAAATGGATCGAAGCCGAGCGCGATAAACTAAGAACACAGCGAGAGACTGAAAGGGGAGAGCGCGCTAAACTCAGAGCCCAACGTGACGATTTAAGGGCAGCAGCACAAGCGAAGCAGATTGCTGAGCTTGAAGCGAGGGTGGCACTACTGAATCGACAGTGGGTTGATGTCTGTGGAAAGGAGGCATCTGCAGCCAGTACTAATGGGGGAGCACATCCGAAGCAGTGTGAAGGGCTCCAAGGCATGTTTAGTCCAGTTCACATCGACCAAGAGAGATTTTTCCCAGAGTTGACAACGGACGAAGGAGAAGAAACATGCCATGTTGGCTCTTCGGTTGGTGAACCCCATATATCCAATTCAAAGAACGACACGCTACCATCTCAGGTCCTGGTGCAGAGTGCAGCAGGTGATGGCCGAGCCGCAAACGAAACCAATTCCTCGCTTGTCGCACTATCCGGGGAAGGTTAGGCGAGCGAATGCGCCAATGCTGAATCCATCGCAGCTCATATGGAACCTGTACTTCCGCTAGAGGTCAAGAAAGCGCGCAAGTGTAAGGGAAAGCACAGAGAAAACAAGATGACCCGACCAGTAGCACTGCAAATGTCAAGCCTTTTAACGTAAAGTATAGCAGAAGGAGATGCCCTAGGAAGAAACTTCGCATGCAGGTCCACCGTAAAGCGAGCCTGGTAAAGCTGCGCGAGATAAGCTCCGCAGGGTCCACGGCAAATCCTCTGGCAAGACGGGCAAGCTTTACTCGTGACCAAGCGAAAACATCCAGTCGCACATTCCACCGTTTTGCTTTAAGCATGTTGCATACAAAGACAAACCGCAGCAAACAAAAACAATCCTTCCCAGCACGCAGGCGATTTGGCAAATTAAGAGGGTACACCAGAAACCTGGAAGTGACCAGACCCCGAAAGTGCCTCTGCAGGAGAGGTTTTCATGGCCAGCGATGCTGGAAGTATAAGAGAAACGTTTTGTAGCAAGTGAACGGCTGGAAAACAAATCGGGTGCTCGCCTTGGCCTGGAAAAGAGTTATTCGACAGTGGACCTTTTTGATTTATAAACCGATGAGCGTCACAATTTACTAAAAGTGTTTTCAGGAACTTTTGGGACTCACAGCTATTTAAAACTGTGCTGGACATTTACATGAATGCGTTGTTTGAGACAAAGTGTGTCAGAACACTTAGTCGAGAATTTGATTTTATTTACTTTTGACTTCTGGACGTTGAAAGTGTGTGTGGTTTCACCCCAGCAACTTTCTAGAAGTGGAGGTATTGTGGTGATATGCCCAAAATCAAAACCAAAATAAAGAAAATGACCAGCGCAAGGGGTCGCCGTGAATCATCATTATTGTGAATTGCAAAGCAGCGACCGGAACAAGACCAGAGGAACACTGCGAGGAGGAAGAAGTGGGCTCGCATGATGGACTGGCTGGCGGGCTTGATGGTTCCTTAAAGGAGCCATGAAGAGAAAATACAACTTCGTTTAATTTGAAAGAACTAGGATTCAGTATCTCACTCAGCTCCATTACAGCCACAAAAGATGTTTTTTAACGACAAAAAAAGCAAGAATTATAATAAAACTTTCAAATTTTGCGCCACAGTGACGTGTTATGAGCAAGAATGACGTCATACGGGCCAACAATAAACATAATTTTTAGTGCGTTAACTGCACGTTACCATTCAAGTGATGCGGTCAAATTGAACTAGAGGCCCCATTACAGACGTACAGTCATATGTCGTCGCGACAGGTGAGTTAGGCGGCCGCGAATCGCACAAACAAGTTTCCGTGACGTCATAGAAAACTTGAGGGAAATTGGCTAGGGGGTCGCGACTGCTTCACACGTTTTATTTAATATCTCCGTTATTTGTTGGAAGATTGCGATGATATTGGTATCATTGTTATCGGGACTAAGTAGTCTTTCTAATAAACCCAACTTGTATTTTGTCTTCATGGCTCCTTTAAGCCTGTCGTCAGGACGGTGAGGAGTCGAGGACCTAGGTGATCTGCGCTGGTTGGTACAGAACATACAGACACCGCGTCGCCACTGGCAACGCCCTGCCGTGGCCTTGCCTCCAGTGCAACTATTCTTCCCCGGACCGTGCCATTGCGTCTTCTCTACCTGGCTCTGGCTTCTTCAGCAGCTGCGCCTTGATCCGGGTTGTTACTTCTGAAGACGTCTGCGTCGCTCGCGCCGTCAAGCGCCGCCAACGACATCTCCGTGCATCGACCACGTGGGACTCTTTCTAGTCGCGAGAACCTTCTAGTCGCCCGAACTCTCTTGGTTAGCGTCTAACCTTGCCCTAACTTGCCGTCCTGCATAAATGTTCGTTTTCCTTGCACGTCGAACCGGTGTCGCGATTTCGTGCTCCTGGCATCTACTTCCGCGTCGTGAGATCTCCCTAACCTCAACATCGTCACAATAGTGCGACCTCAACGGATCTCTGTAGCTTTTCTTCTAAACTCTAGGTCAGCGCAGCCGTGGTCTAACTTCGTTACAATCCTTCTGACGCTACAGCTGTTTGAGCATTAGACGAGATCATGTCGGCCAACCACCGTATCCCGGCATGCATCACGGAAATGCCTGATGACGCATGCCACTCAAGGGATTGACCGAAGATGATGAGGTTTAAGTGATTAAGCAAATAGATCAACGGCGCGGGTTATTATGCATTTACTGCTGTGTTAAACTCGCGTATGCTCACGGAGAAAGACCTAAATGGTTTGGGGTACCCGTATCGAACCCGGCTGTTCCCATTGGTGATCAGACAGCTGCAGTAGATGAGTTACTATGGCTCCCCGGAAAGTATTTTCGGCCGAGGATTTGGGAACGTAGTACTGGGCTTGGGGTAGACGACATTACCGCAGTATCCTCAGCATCATTGAACCATAGCAGTATCATTACCTAATGTAGTAGCCCAATCTAAATGTCGTAGTATTGCAATTCCGCCGCATCATTACGAGACCTGTTGTGGTTTGTGTAATTAAGGTGCGCAGCTCCCAGTATTTCAGAGATCTCCGACGGCATGTTTGCTGCAAATTGGCAACACCATTTCCAGGCGAAAGTTCAGTATTCGTTTTTCAGTCTGCTCACCTCTGACCCCGTTTATATGATGTTTTTCTGCGAGTGGATCAATCGATAGCTGTCAAAAATCGTCACCAGTGTTCACAAAATTGCCCCCCAAAAATACCCAGGTTTATACCTCCCTGTGCTGTGCGGTCCAAATGATACAGCTGAAAATTAAATAAAGATCGGAATGCTGAATAAAATTCTATAAAGGTTCTCCGCAGCAGGTAACATGGCCTAGAACCACCGGCTTTACGTAGGCCCGAAGCGATGAGTTCAGGGGCCAGGCTTGCCGATAAAGTAGTGAAGCCGCATGTAATTACCGTAAAAAACTCAGATGGAGTCATTATATTCATGTATGGGTACACCAGGAACAGAGACTCGGTCTGCAATGAAGAAAATAGACACTAAATTCAACGTGGAGACTCCCCGAACACAATAATCTATAAAACTGTGTTTTTAAGTGATGCTTCTCAGCACTTAAAAATGTCGTTCAGCTTTCTTGTGGAAGTAATAAACCAGCAGAGGAAAAGTATAATGCTGCATCGAAGCGTCGTTGACATGTTGTAGGGTGGAAGGGAATTAGCGCCTACCATGGGCATACACACGTTACCGACGGCGCACGTAGTCTCGACCATGGTGCCGCCCGTGCAGAACTTGAACATTCGGAACATGGTGACCAGGCCCGTCCTCAGAGTCCAGATGTGATAAGTAACGTTTATCAGGAAGGTCGCCAAAACGAATCGAGGCAAAACCTGCAGAAGGCACAAACCAAAGGTGTTGGCTTACAAGTACACGGACAAAAAGTAGTTTCACTGCAACAGCTGTACGCGTCTGTATAGGGGTTTTGTGCTGCTCACAACTGCGGCCTACTGACGAACGTTCTATAATATTGCGTTCACTGAATGATAAAAAAACGTGTTAGGGTATTGTTCTGCACTGTGAGCTGCGTTTCTTTTTTTTACTTGTTTAGTGATGGAACCGTTTTGGGAAGCTGCTGCGTTGAATGTGCATGAAATATTTTAGATGCGAACGCATCTCATTCACTCGCCTTGTCCTTGCATCCATCCGGCGTTGTCGGCGTTGTCGGCGTCCACCCCTCCCCCATTCTCCTCGCCGCGCCAGCTGCGCTCTCCGCCACTCACCCCCTCTCCTCTCCGATAGCGAACACTCTCTTGCGAGGGGCATTGGATTGGATTCGATTGGATTGGCTTGGCTTGGCTTGGATTGGATTGGATTGGATTGGCTTGGTTTTGCTTGGATTGGATTGCATTTGGATTGGATTGGATTAAAGTGGATCGTGTTGGATTTTGTTGCGTCATAACCGCGGCAGACGCACTGGCGCCGGCGCACGTGCAGTACTCTCTCTTCCGCGGTCTCCTCTCCTTCGGGCGCGTTGCGCATATAACCGGTGTGCCGCTCTTCGGCGTCCTTTCGCTCGACGGTTGCTCTCCGCTTGCGCTTGAACCTCCCTCAGCATCGCATCACACCAGGGTTCCCGCGAGGGTAGGTGGGCGTAATTTTTTAATCAACAGGACAGGTAATACGTATTTTACGGCGCTCAACTGCAAAAGCAGAGTGGCAGAGGTGCCCCAAGCGCATACTTGTGAGATGAGAGCGCGAAAGGGTTCTTTTCCTCTCGGTTCGGCCACGGGTCTTCCGCCGATGTCGACGCTAAGTTTATGACATTGATAAACGTACATCATGTACATCATGTACATCATGTATATGGGTCCCAACCACTATCGATGATGCAGAGACACCACCTCCATGCAAGCTGAAGGATCACTCAGGTGGCGGGAGATACTGCACAGGCTTTTCTTTATGTTCTATGTGTGTTTTTAAGTTAAGTGCGCCGAGTGTTTCTTGTGTTTCTTTTTGGATGCACTTAGTAATCTGGATTCCGAGCGCACGGAGGGTTAAATATTTTCGGCAGCTTTTTGTGGACGCCAGCCGGGTGCAGTTTCTGAAACCTAGCCAAGTAACGCTTTGTCCATAATATCAGGAGGCCTCGGCGTAGTTGAAGCACAGTGCTTGTGCCGTATAGGCACAAAGAGTAATGGCGCACCCATACTTTGGTCATGGCCAATCACACTATTATCCATAACATTGTGAGTAGTAGTAAGCAATGGTATTGCTTACAATGGTAATGGTAAGCAATGGTATTGCTGGGGTGGACAATACCTTGTATTATGTTTTGTTTTGTACGTACATGCAGAAACCTTAGAACAATATGCTACGCAGTATTCGATCCACGGAGTATTTTCTGCGTAAATTATTCATTGCAATACAATTGCATAATTTTGAGATTTTTTTACAAAAACCAAATAGATATTCAGGCCTACTGTATTAGTTCGCTCAGTGGCTTTTTTGTGTTAAAACACCCGCCCCTCAGGAAGAATACGGGCTATGTATACCATGGTGTACATATAAAAACAGGCACTTGCCTCAAGGTCGCCGAACAAAATTGTGGATTTATTTGACCAATAAACATTGTGTACGATTATTTATGTTACAGGCCACCACAATACATTGTGATGTATTATTCTAACTCGACGGAACATTTATGTAGGGATCAAAATTGCTACAGTATTTGCTACAATGCGATTAACGCTTTTATGGAGCTTTTCAACACGGAAGTGTTTTATGCCGGGGCACACAAACCTCACCGACTTCATATCTGTCACGGAAATGTCATCACCAGAAACATTAGGATTCCATCCCATTCTGGGCGCAACGGGAGGTGTGAAGCCAACTGGGCCATGAATCCAAGCCCGCGCGGTTGTACGAACGCACCTTATGTCTTTCCCTCTAACTGCTCCATTCAGATGGTGCTGCCATCTAGGAGAGGTGACGCGAAGTAGTGCGTGATGACGCCAGTGAGCGCCGATAGTTGGCGCCTAGATAAGGCAGGGTATAGCAGGGTAAGCTGTTGTGTTTATCCGTCTGCCGAACTCTGCGAACCGAGATACGAACTCCGCCTCTCGCGTTCAACCAGGTGAGCTCGTCGTAACGCAAGCGTCTAGCGTACACGCCACGGAGCAGGACTAAAGGCCCAACCACATCCAGCGTACTTTCGGCGTTTACTCACGCCGCGCGAGCGTCAGCGTCGCTCGGCGGCAGCGCGTCGACACGCAGGGGAGGGCGAGTAACCGCATGAGACTTGGGAAGTCGCGCGCCAGTCGCTGCGTCGGCGGGCGTTGCTGGACACGTATGCCATCCTGTTGAAGTCGTTTATGAGCAGTTATCGTCAATTCTTGAACTGCAATTATCAAGAGCCTAGCTTTAGCCGAAAAAAAAATCACTTGGTGTCTATATTCATTGCTAAGTATGTTGGCGGGCAAATATTGAAATGCTGTGAAATGTATCTCGAGATCAGCACGGTCATATCTAAACAAAATAAGATAGGATGATAAACGAAGACGCACTTCGCACAACTGCTTTACTTGCTATTGATTTAACCTTCATGTTATAAACTGACTGCACGTTCATGAATTCAGAGTATAAGCAAAACAAATTTCAGCACTGCTTTGATACTGAGGTTACCGTCGAACGTCATTTGTAGGTAAAAGGGAAGGTACTCTGGCACCCTGTCTGTACCCCGTTAAAAAAAACTGATCAAACCCTCACCGCAAAAAAAATCACCGAGGCTTTGCTAGGATTCGAACCACTGACTTCCAAAGCAGAAGTCCGGCACTCAACCGCTCGACCACGCTTTTTCTTTTTTTTTTTTTCTTTATTGCCTGCTTGGCGACAACACAACACGCACTGTTCAGTACACAAATTACTAGCTCCAGCCACCAATCGGCTGAAGGGAGTGGCTTAAAATATCTTAAATTGCGCTAGAACATCCAGAACGGGTAACCACTCGGGCTCTTCCGGCATCACTCGATAAACTTCTCTTATATAAGCAACGCTTTCAATGAAGTACTCTCGCACTGTGAGAGCATCCTCTTCGGCATTTTGAACCGCCATGCGAGTTTTCCACATAGAATGCAGACTAAGTGCCATGAACATATCATAGGGCACGCCTCCATCGTTGTTTACGGGCAAAAAGCGAATGCCATAAGGCGTTAATGGTAAGTCTTTTTTCAGGGTTCGTTGGAGGATGTCCCAGTGAAACACCGCATCCCAACAGTCCAGAAAAATGTGCTCAATTGTTTCCAGCTTTTGGCATAGTCTACAGTTAAGTGTCCATGGGTGTACGTATAGTCCTTTTTCCTGCAGCCAGGGTTTTACTGGAAGCGTGCCGCTATGAAGTTTAAAGAAGAAAGATTTAACAGATGAACGTACTGGCATTCGTTTCACTCTTTTTAGAACATCTTTTCCTGAACCCACTGCATATAACTGACGATAAACCGGAACAGGCAGACACACATCAATCATATCTTTGTACAAACGTTTTCGCGGTACACTACTCAAATACTCCGAGGAAAACCTAACCCTTAAAATCCTAAAAGCATCCACAACTTCCCGCAAGAACCCACGCACACGTACACATCGCATTTCAGAAGTTGAAACCACATAGTCTGGAATGACATCACGTAGTCGGGCTTGTACCACAGTAGGTAGAAAGCAATCTCTCTGATCTCTCAGAAACATAAACCTAGAAACTATTTGTCGGATAAACAAATGTGCCAGTCCCAATCCACCACGTTTCACCGAGCGAAACAAATTAGTTCGACTCATGCGCTCCCAACTTGAGCCCCACAAAAACACCGCAAACACTCTGTGCAGCTTTTGTATGTTCCTTCTTGACATACAAATTGCCTGTAGGACGTACCATACCTTGGCAACAGCAAACACATTACATACTGATGCGCGGGCAAACATTGACAGATCCCTTCCCCCCCATTGTGTTAATTTCTCTCTAACTCTATCAGTTTCTCCGTCCCAGTACTCTCTAGCATCCTGGTAGTTTTCAAGGGGGATGCCCATATACCTGGCCGGAGTTGTCGTCCAAGGCATGTTCTCGAAAAACACTGGCTTACTTTGCCAGTCACCATGCCAAAATCCTATGCACTTGTTCCAGTTAACTGCACTGGCAGACAACTCGCAAAATCGCTTTAGATCGTTCACCACCTCCTTCGCACTTTTCCTGTCACTACAAAAAACCACGCTTTTTCTTTAAATAACAAACACTTTATTTACAGAGATATATACAGGATCACATCAGATGATTGCAGGGTATTCGTCGTGCACAACAGTAGCTTTACGCATGCAGAAAAATAGGCGCTTACGGCCTTTACACTAGCATGGCGTAAGCATGTTCTGCCGGCAAGTGTGAGCTAGTGGCATCGTAATGCTGGCACAGCCGCAGAGTTAGGGCGGCAATTACACCAGCACGAACGTTATCGAATGGATGACGGTGCCTTTTGTTCACCGCTTGAAGGCAATGGGATGGGAGCGGAGGGAGGGAAAGGGGTTCTGGGCAAGCAGAGGTGAGCAGGAGTGTTTCCCGGTCCTAGCCATCAAATTGAGTCCCATCTCCTCCGCTCCTTTACCTTAAATTCTGAAAGGACACGCGAACCCTGCGCCAGTGCATCACGCAACTCGGAGTCTGAGTCAGGCCCGTCAAGGGTAGCCACTGCCCACTGCGCCTTCTGAACAAAATGCCTCCACGCCGGCCGAGGGTGTTCAGCGCATTCGACAGCATCCACCCTTGCCCTCCAAAGCGAGTGGAGTCCCATGACGTGGATGCAATCTCGGAGGTGTGGGCGTTCCGTTTCGGCATCCAAGAACCTTAAGTTCGTCCAGGTGAGCTGCCATTGTGTGCCAAAGGAGCACTGCAGCTCGTCCCAGAAATACGATGCCGTATTGCACTCTAAGAATACATGCTCGCCCGTCTCCCACCTTCCGCACAGCGGACAGTTGGCCCCTCCAGGGAGGAAGAAACCCCGCTCTTCCTGCCTTGCCTTAGTTGTGAGTATCCCTGCGTGCAGACGGAAGAAGAAATCTTTCGAACTTGTTGGGACGGGTAGCTTCCGCACACGTCGTAGGTCGTCACTTTTTAGGCGGCCTAAAGGTGGGGAGCGGTACAAGGGGGGTGGGAGGGTCTGTTCCACCAAATCCCAGTAGAGCTTCCGCGGCTTCACTGCGCACAAATACTCCCAGGAGAAGAGTTCCTGCAAGAGGGCAAGTGCCCCCACCACTTCCATGTAAAAGCCTGTTGCACGGGCGCCATGTGCGAGCTCTGCTGTTGTAACGAGCCAAGGGGCCAGGTGTAGGGCGCCTACAGTTTGGAGAACCGCCTGGAGAAAGCCATCACTGCGATCTCGGAAGTACACAAATCTCTGTACAATCAGTTTAAGTTCTATGTTGACGAGCCCAAGACCCCCGGCTTCGGCACTCCAGAAAATGTTAGTGCGGCGCATGGGTTCATACGTGGATCTCCAGACGAAAACCGCAAACAACCGGTGTAGCTTGGCTACTGAGCCTGCATCAATAGTCGAGACACGGGCCGCGTACAAGATGGCCGGATAGGCCACGGCGTTGCAAACATGTGCCCTAGAAAAGAGGGCAATATGTCGTGCTCTCCAGGGCTCCAAGTTCCTTCCAGCAGCTGCCAGTTTCGTCTGCCACCGGGGAGCGATGGCTGCGCCGGTATCTAGGTTTACCCCAAGGTAGCGGGTGATGGCCCCCCTCCATCGAACTCCGTAAAGTTGTTGGGGTTTGGTGAGCCATTCGCCTAGCCATGCTCCCTCTGACTTCGAAAGGTTGAGCTGTGCCCCGGAGAATCTACAAAATTCCTCGGCCAGTGCAACAACCTCCCCCGCCTGCTCTCTCGATGTGCATACAAAGGCGACGTCGTCCGCATAGGCCAGGACCTTTAGTTCTTCGTCTCCGAGAACCAAGCCTCGGATCGACTTGGACGCTATTGCCATCCTGCAGAGAGGTTCTATGTACAGTGCGAATAGAATAGGGGACATGGGGCAGCCCTGCCTGACCGACCGTCCGATGTTGATTGGCGGCCCCAATTCCCCATTCATGATGATGCTGGTAGTCATTTCTGTGTAGCAGATCTTAATCCAATCTACCATTGCATCTCCTATCCCACATTGACTAAGGACCATAAACAGAAAGGTGTGGTCTACCTGGTCGAAGGCCTTTCTAAGGTCGAGTTGTAGGACAGCTAAGGGGTAAGTACCTGACTCTGCCACCTCACAGACCGTCCGAATGCGATGCAAATTGGTGTTAATGAAGCGGCCCCTAAATCCGCATGTCTGATGTGGGCCCACCACACCACTGAGGGCCATCTCGAGTCGTCGGGCCAGGATACGTGCTAGGATTTTATAGTCTGTCGACAGTAAACTGATGGGCCTGAAATCTTCCACATTCGGTACCATATCTTGGACAGATTTTTTGGGTATGAGGACCAAATTACTGTTCCGCATTGAAGGTGGCAGCACTTTTGTGGTTTGGATATTGGCGCCGATGCGTCGTCGAAGAATTAGTTATACTAACCCAGGCTGCCCATCAATAGTGTAGGGTGTGCTTTGTTTTGGTCGTATTTGAGAGATTTGATCAGTGGTAACGCTTGTTTCTTGCACACCGATCTTGGAGCCGAGGGCAATAATGCTAGTGCTGCAAGCGATGTAACCACAGCTTTCTTATTTGAGTGAAGAAAAGCTATCGCACATCCCCGGTCTCCCCTGGGCAAGCCACGGTAGCTACGAATGGAATGGAATGCGGCGGTAGAATTCTGGCGTTCATAACGCTTGCTCTTCACTCACCGATCTTGCAGACAAGCTACATTATGCTAATACTGAAAGCGATGTAGCCAGAGCTCTCTTATTTAACTCACACAAAGCCATCGCATATCGCCGATCTTCCCGATGAAAGCCGAACAAGCCCCAAATGGATGAGCGCTTGCGAACAGAAATAGCTTGCAATTTGTCTCAAGGCAACCGATTACCGCACGTTAAAAAGAAATTGATTGTTTTCTTCTGAAAGGAATGAGCCCAAACCACGAGAAGGACAGGAAACCGGGACGCTGCCGCCTGCTTTCCGATGCTCCCTCGCGCTGCGTCGACGCCGATATCTGGCGAGCGTAGACATCGGCGTCGCTCGGGCGCCAGCTCACGTCGCCATGAATTTTTGGCGACGCGCGCTGCCGCGCGTCGACGCGAGATGACGTCGGCGCATGAAAACGCCGAAAGTACGCTGCATGTGGTTGGGCTTTAATGTGGTCGCACCTTTGCCGATGCGACCCGCCGGCAGGTCGTCGCTCGCCAAGAACACCCACAAGGCTGCTGCTTACCCGCAAATCATGCTCCTTTCGCTGTAGAGGACCGTGACTTCCACAAACGATTCTCTGACAACCCGTTCGGTTTCGTTCGAACCGTTTACGAGCACCTGGGATTTCAATAGGATTTACTCAATGCTCCGGCGCATGTAACCCAGTGTCTAATGTTGATGCGTCTAACGGTGCCATACCGACGAAATATAAATAGTGATGTCCAAGCTCATATCGATACACAATAAACATTCAACTGCTCCTGTGAAAGCACATTTCCCTTTCGGGTTTTAGAGATTCCTATGAAAGAAGGATCAACCACATTTTTGTGGTATAACACTCACTGCCGATTTTAACCTGACCCTAAGAACTTGAAGTATTGCATGGGGTATGAACTCAAGATCTTGTCGTGACCATGAGTATTTGCGTACGTAATGCTACAAACAGTAATTCATTGACTTATTTGCCTTTTTTATAGCTGCGAAAGTCTTACCTGGGATATAATTAATCAACTTATATAGCGTCACAAAGACTAAGTTTCTCCGCCCCTTTTTTCGGCCACAATCTTCACGCACAGGAGAGTTATATTATTGACAGATATTCTGCCAATCACTTGGTGCAAGAAGCTAACCAGGAAGGGTGATTTGCCTAGTTAGTTATCGGAATCAACGGCGCGCTTGAAACAAATATGACAAAACCAGGATATTCGACCCTCCCCCGTGCACTGTTGCCAATTTCGCTATTTTGTAACTAGACATAGTTAATTTTGGACTTGGTGAGCTACGACAAATTCGATGATTAATTATATATTTATTGCACAAGGGCAAAGGGCAAAGGGCGCAAAACATATTAAAATAAATAAAAGTCGTGTAAAACTAAAACCCGCCGCGGTGGCTCAGTGGCTAAGGCGTTGCGCTGCTGAGCACGAGGTCGCGGGTTCGATTCCCGGCCACCACGGCCGCTTTTCCGATAGAGGCGAAAAGCAAAAACGCCCATGTGTACGAGATTTCGGCGAACGTTAAACGTCCCCAGGTGGTCAAAATTAATCCGGAGCCCTCCACTACGGCGCGCCTCATCGCCTGCGTTGCGTTGGCGCGTTAAACCCCTACAATCAATCAATCAATCAATCAATCAATCAATCAATCAATCAATCAATCAATCAATCAATCAATAGTGTAAAACTTATATTCATTAAGCTAATAAATGTTTTAATAGACAGATGGCAGCCGATGTAAAGGGCCGAGTGGTGGTTATATGATGCATGATATAAGCTGCAAAAATTTAACCTCTGACAGATACGTAAACACACGTTCAATAGGCAACATGAGATTTTCAGCTAAAAAGTACGATGGTTTGGGTAGATATGTTGTCTGTATAGTTCTGGGAAATATTTATGTCGTGTTGTGTTGCGTGCCTTATATTTTATTAGAATGTGAATTAAGGTTAGGTGTTCTCCGCACCTCCTGCACAGGGGTGTGGGCGATCTTGTGAGCAGGCGTCAATGTGTTACATGTGTGTGACCTATCCTCAACCTGCACAAGGCAGCTTCAGTGAATCTGTTGTTGGAGTCAGTTGTTTATCGTCTCAAGTGCGGTTCTCTTAAGTGTAGTTTGTTTTTTGTGTTCCCTTCATTGTGTTTACCATGTGTTACGGATGTGTTGTGTGATGTTTGGCATGAGGTCAGTGTAGGGCATTGTTATGTCTACTGTGTGCCTCAGTGCAGCAGAAGCGGCCTTCTCATCGGCCACCTTGTTGCAAGTGATCCTAGCGTGGCCTGGAACCCAGAACAGGACCAGTTCGAGCTTTCGGGTATACACAGACAGGATGGTGCTAAAACCTAGATAGACTACGTGGTTTTTGCAGGGCTACCGAGATGCCAATGCTCACACAACGATCAAGGAATCAGTATAAATAATTAACTAATGAATTTGATGTTGAAGAATGTATTGTACAATGAGTAAACTGCCATAATCTTCTGCTGGAAAAATGGTGGTGTGTACGCTAATTGTTCTGCACGCATTAAAGTTTGGTCTATGAGCAGCACAAGACATCATAGTGGAAGTTTTCCAGGCATAACTGTAAAAGTCTGCACGTTGTTATTTATATTGCGCCGACAAGAAGTTCTCCAAAATAACAGTTCTTGGTACTCTGTTTTTATTTATTTTTATAAAAGATAAATCACAAGAAAAACGCCGAAGTTGCCATTGTCGTAAAATCTTAGTAAAGGATGACGTCCACAAGTCCTAAAAGGGAATGGAAAGACCAGAAGCATCCTCTCTCGCTCTCAGTAAGAACGGCAGAGAAAAAGGTGGAAGATTTAAAAGCAACTCGAATGAGGTTGTGTCGTTAACAGGTTTAAATGGATGGGTGTTCAATGATGAAAGCTCAAAAGCATGTAACAAATCTATGTACATTCGTTGATACTCCAGGCGGCACCATTTGGTGCATTCAACATAGAGACTCTGGGCCGGACTGGTGCAGAAAGTACCTGTCGCAAGGAGAAGTCATAAGTCCAACGGGAGGTCAAGCCCCGTTAGTGCTATTTTTGTGGCTGACCCACGCACGACGTTGCCGTAGTCTGAGACCCGACCAAAGTGGTATACACCCACTAAAAGTCTCTGTATGCACAAGATGATAAGAGGAAGGGATATTGAGAGTCTTTATGATTTTTAGGCATTCATGTTGAAATTGTTTAATAGATGGAATAAATACGAGTTTTTCATCAAACACTACTCCCAAGAACTTGTGCTCCTTTTTTACATGAATCGAATCACCCTTGAGTGTAAAATCAGAGCCGTTCAGATGCCATGCCTCTGAGAACACAACACAGGTATTCTCTGCAGGATTAAGTTTAAAGCCACGTTTGGCATTTACATATTGATTGGATACATAATTTGAAAGATTCTTATACATTGTCCACATCAACTCATGAACAGGAGATGGATGTTGGCAATTCCTTCGGCAGAGAATTCATCTTATCCATGAAGAACGTGCAGCTCAAACACCCCCTCGAGGCGTGCCGTCTTTGTGGACGTAAATCCGGGAGCGTGCTTAGCCTACTCTCACCCGAAATGTTTGTTCAGACGCGCAACTAGCAAGGATGATCAATATGTTGCCCGAAACACCGAATCACTTCCGATCGCTGAGGATGCCCTCACGCCAAACCGGGTCGTTATTTTTCTCAAGGTAAAAAAACAGTTACGCAAAACTGCATACGGACGAAGGCATCGTGGAAGTTGATCGCCGGTGGATCGACCAACCCTGACCAATCGATCGACCAACCCTGACCAATCGATCATCTTGAGAAGCTAGCACAGGCAGCTTGTCAGGGAATGGGACAATAACTTGAGGGGAAGACGGGTCCTTCCCGTCTTTCAGAAAAGCCACTGCAATGGACTTCTTGCAAGACCTCAGAAGTTGCCCCGAAAGCCTTATTTTATTGCATAGGTGAAGGAGTCTTTCAAGTGTTTCTCCGTCAAGGAGTTTTATCATCGTGTATGTAATGTCTGCATCTGGAGCTAAAGACTTATAGGCGCTGAGAGCTATATTCAGCTCGTGAAGTCAGAAGGAAGAGTTGTACGAGGTGTTTGAGTTATTATCGCACGAAGGCTTCTTTTACATAGATGTTTTGTGTTTTATGAAAGTGCTGGTGAAGTGTGCAAAATTGGAAGCTTGTTTGAAGTGCGTTATCTTCATCTTGAAGTGTGCTTCCTGTTGTGCGGACGAGGGGTAGTGTTTGTGTCTGTTGTCCTTTGAGTTTTACTATTCTTCCATACTTTGTGTGTCTTTGTATAAGTTGGTCGATGTGAGAAAGGCGCTCCAACGCTCCCTTGTTGCCTCCCGGCGCACCCGGTTAAAGGATATTAGGTTTAAAAGATAGAAAGTTGAACCATGGATGCGGGCACCTCTCTTTCTCGTGCCGAAGTGCACGGGATGCGCACGTACACTACTGAGCCGGGGGCAGGAACTATCGAGTCGGTGTTCGTGTACTCCGCTGTGCCGTGTAGGTTCTCCCGGTGTGCAGCTATGGGCCCGACCGTGGGGCTTGTTCTTGTGCGCGGGTTGCGTGAAGAGAAGGGAAGGTGCGTTGGGGAACAAAAGAGGCCAGGCCGGTCATTTCTCGCTCTCTGCCCGTGTATGTGACGCCTCCATTAGCGTAGCGGGCGCTTCGCGGGTGTAGGCCCGTCCCTCGATGGACAGGCACTGTACGCCCGCGGAATGGTACGCGCGAAGTCAAGGCCACTGGCAATGTCGCCAGGTCACAGTGATGATGATGATGGTTGATTTTAATGGCGCAAGGGGAACTAGGGCAAACAGTGCCAAATAAAAGTTATGTAATGGCAAAGGTGTCGATATCTAACCGAATAAGTAAAGGAGAAATGAAACGTAAAACAATGCAGATGGCTGGTGTACAGGGCCAGGTTTTGACTACGCGGGATAAGCAATAATGTGCAAAAATTTAACTTCTAATAGGTTAACAAAAACCGTGTTTCATGGAAACCAGGCCATCGCCACCCTTAAAGGAATGTCGGGTGGAGTGAACCTGTAGTCTATCAAGTTGTGGGAAGTATTTACGTCGTGTTGTGTCTAGTGCGTTGCATTTGGTGAGAATGTAAATTACGGATTCGCCCTCTCCACACCTGCTACACAAGAGTCCTGGAGGTCCCCGGAGCAGAAGCGAGTGTGTTGCATGCGTTGCATACGGAAGTCGCCTGGCTAGGGCGACTTCCGTGTGTCTGTTGCTCGTGTCAGTGATGTATCGTCCTAAGCGTGGTTTTATAACGTGTAGTTTGTTGTCTTTCTGCTCACTCCGGCCTGCTTGCCATGTTTTACGAAAGTGCTGTCAGGTCTGTTGCTTAACGTCCGTGTAGGGTACCGTTGTCATGTCCACTGCATTCTCACGTGCAACAGCAGCGGCGATTTGATCCGCGAACTCATTCCCGCCAATCCTAGAGTGACCTGTAACCCAGGATATGATGATTTCAAGATTTGAGGCATATGCGGTCAAAATAGCATGAAAAAAGATTCGTGGCATAGTTTTTAGAAGGCTTTCATGACAGTGCTGCGGAAGGCTTAGGGAATATGTGTACCCGATGTACTTTGGAATATGATGTTGGACAATGCGATTTGAAACAAGTAAGATATGTTCGCGTCTGCCTTGAAAACGCTGTTATGAAAGCTCAATGTTTTACAGTCAGTAATCTTGGGTTGGTGCGTGGCACAAGGAAGAGTGGAAGCAGTTTTCGACGCTTCGCTGTACAATTCTGCAAACCCGTGCTTTCCTGCAGGAAAAACAAGTGCTGCAAAATCGCAGTTTCTTGTACCCTATATTTTCTATTTGCATAAAAGAGAAATCGCTGGACACAGGGTAAAGATGCCATGGTAAAATGAAATGATTGATGGGTGTCTTGTGCGTGCCTGAAAGAGGGACCTTGAGTTCATAACCTTCTTCTAGTCGCTCTCAGAGAGAAAGGCAAGAAAATGGATGGTCTGTTTATAAACTTGTAATTCTGATGTGTCGTTAATTGTAGATTAAAAAAGATGGTTGGCGAGCTTTATAATTTTAGATGCATAAGGCAAGCCAACATACATCCACTCATGCCCTCGGCACCCTTTCTCGCACTCTATATACGGACTCTGAACAGGGCTAGTGCGGAAGGCGCCACACTCAAGGTGAAGCCCCAGATGCAGCACTTAGTCGGGTACTTTCAGTGCTGTTTTTTTTTTGCCGACCAATACACGACACTGCCGTAGTCCAACCAAGGTCATACGAATGCATTAGTAAAACGCAGCACGAGTATCTTGTGTCCACCATGGGATTGGTGGGAGAGGACTTCTAGAACGTTCATTGTTTTTAGGCATTCTTTGTTTAAGGCATTTTAAGCGTTGGATGAATGTCAGTATATTATCGAGTAATATGTCGAAGAACTTGTATTCCTTTTTAACAGGAATCTACACGCCAATTACCGTAATGTCAGGGTCCGGATGGATCCCACGCTTCCTGGAGAGCACAACACAAGTACGTTTTTGTGTGTTGAGTTTGTAGCAGCCCGGAATGTCGGCTGCTGAAAGAGGCGAGAAAGCAGACGTGGAGCTTGTTTGCAGTTTCAAGACAAGACTGTTTATTTCCAAAAGATGCGTACGCCGAGAGCTTACCCCGACAAGGGAAAGAAGGGGAGCCCCCGCGTCCTTCAAAAGAGAGAGGAAAAAGGCCCCCCGAGTGAGCAGACGACAATTGCGCCAGGACTAATGCCAGGAGTCGGCCGGACAACAAGTTAAGCGCTCCCCCGCTCCCCCGAAAGGCGACCGTTGAGGAGGCGGGATTGACCCGAGGCGCACTGTCGTCAAGCCGGCGGGAGAGCGGAGAGAAAGGAAAAGCCCCGTCTCGCGGGAGCCGCTTGTGCTGGGGTGCCGAGTGGCTTCCGCTTCAGAGGCTCCCTCCCCTCTAGATTGCGGAACTTTTAAAGAAAGGCACCAGTTACCAGCTGAATGGCGAAAGGTCAGAGTCAGCTGGTTATCACTGAAAACTTACGTGAGAGGCTGCATGAACAGAAACCTCAATATGAGCAGGCTTGGCGTGGTCGACGGCGGTAATTTCTCGTTTGCCCCGCACGTCGACTGTGATGGTCTTGTAAATAACGTCACAAAACTTTGAAAGGGCCGTCGTACGGTGGAGTGAGGGGCGGCTTCGTTGCGTCGTGTCACACGAACACATGTGTAGCTGAGTCCATGTTGGAAAAAGTGAAAACCTTTCTGTTGCGGGCGATGCGAGGTGCTGTTGGCCTGAGTTGCGCAAGCCATGCGCGCAGCTTCTAGATGTGGTCGGAGGCTGCTGGGGCGGAAAGTGTCTGGTAGGAGAATTCTCACGGAAGGCGCACTGTTGAGCCGTACACCATTTCCGCTGCGCTGAAGGCGAGGTCTTCCTTCCCCGTTGAGCGTAGGCCAAGAAGAACGAGCGGGAGCTTTTCCACCCAGTGCTGGTGATCGAGTTTCGCTGTAAGTGCAGCTTTGAGTTGCCTGTGCAAGCGCTCAACGATGGCGTTGCTGGCGGGGTGGTAGGCGGTTGTATGCTGCAGGCTCGTGCCGAGGAGGGTGGAAAGGGCGGAAAAGAGGTTGCTCTGGAACTGACGTCCCCGGTCAATTGTTATGCGGGCGGGGCAGCCAAAGCGAGACACCCATGTCTAAATAAATGGCCTGCGGGACGGTCTCAGCTGTTATGTCCGCAATTGGTGTAGCTTCGGGCCATCGGCTGTATCTATCGATGCATGTCAGCAGGTACCTGAAACCTTGGCAGGGTTTGAGGTACCTTGGCCAGGCTCACCTTGGCAGGTGAGCGTGGTCAAACCGCGACTCAGGAGTCCGAAGTTCCTTAGTTCAGCCCGAGTGTGGCGAGTCACCTTCACTTGCTGACACGTTTCACATGTCCGAGCCCAACGTCCGCGTTTACGCCGGGCCAAACGAAGCGTTCTGTTATCAGCCGCTGGGTGGCGCGGAAACCTGGGTGGCTGATGGAGTTGGAAGTGTTGAATACCACTCCGCGAAAATTCAGTGGGACGAAAGGTCGTGGGGTTGCTTGGGAGGTATCGCAGGTTATCGTTCCCTGGACGTAGGGAAGTGCAACCTGCGAAAGCCCGAGTGAAGATCCCCCACCTTTCACTCACGTCAACTCAGTGTCCTCCCTCTGCCAGCCGCGGCCATCGCCTCAAAGTCGAGGACTTTTGTGCCGGAAGCGATTACGTGAGACAAGGCGGCGGCTGCTTCGTTTTCGACCCCGGGAACTTGGCGGATGTCTGTAGAAAACTCAGAGGTGAATGAGAGTTGACGATTTTTGACGATTTTCCCGTTCTTAGTAGGAGGAACTGTTGTTGTTCAATACGTAGGTGATAGGCTTGTGGTCTGTCAAGATGTAGAGCTCATGACCTTCGAGGAAGTAGCGGAAATGCCCAATAGAACAATAGATTGCGAGCATCTCCCTTCCGAAAGTGCTGTACCGTACTTATGAGGCTTCAGGCGTTCCGAAAAGAAGCCCAGTGGCTTCCACTGTGCACCCTCCTGTTGCTGCAGCACTGCTCCGACCGATGTGGAGGAGGCGTCCACCATGAGGCGTGTAGGAGCGCCAGGCAGTGGATGGATGAGAAGGGTAACCGCGGCCAGTTCGTCCTTAGCTTTATGGAAAGCGTTCTGGTGTTCGTCAGACCAACAAAATTCTGGTGCCTTTTGGTCGTCTCGGCGCAGCAGGTCAGTCAACAGCTAGAGTACTTGAGCACAGGACGGAATGAACCGCCCGCGGAAATTTAAGAGCTCGAGGAACTCTCTCAGCTTGCGGAAAGATGTTGGAGCAGGAAACTTATTGACGGATTACACCCTCAATTCAAGTGGCATAATGCCTTCAGCAGTGATGTGATTGCCGAGGAAGTTGAGAGCCTCGACACCAAACACGCCCCTTTGAGGTTTAAACACCAGACTGTGCTCATCCAGACGCTGAAAGAGCTGGCGGAGGTGCTGTTCGTGCTCGCTAGGAGTTCGCCTGCCCACAAAAATGTTATCCAGGTAGACAAAGACGAAAGGAAGACCCCGGGTGACTTCATCCGTGAACCTTTGAAAGGTCTGTGCTGCATTTTTCAAGCCGTAGGGCATATGGACAAACTCAAATGGGCCGAATGGAGTAGTTATGGCTGTTTTTGGTATGTCCTCCGGTTCGACGGGGATTTGGTGGTATGCCGCTACCAGATTGATCTTTCTGTATATTTTTGTACCTGCCAGCCGCTCCCTGAAATCGTGAATGTGTGGCATAGGATACTGGTCCGGCGTTGTTGATGCACTCAACGCTCTGTAGCCACAGCACGGGCGCCAGTCGTCCCCGTCCTCTTTAGGAGCCATGTGCAGCGGCGATGAATGGTTGTTAGACGAAGGGCGAATAATTCCCAGCTTCAGCATACGCTTGAACTCACTGCGTGCAGCTTGAAGCCTGTTGCTGGACAGCCGTCGGGTCCGGGTGGCGACTGGCGGTCCGGTGGTGACGATGTGGTGAGTCACGTTATGTTTCACCGGCTGTTCCGTATTGCGGGGCTTGGTGAGAGAAGGGAATTCGGCTAGGACGTGGTGGTAGACAGATACTGACCGGAAGGCGCAGATGCCAGATCAGCGGATGTTTGACTGCAAACCATGTACTTTGAGGGATGTGTTGTTATCCTTGAGGCAACGGTCACGTACGCTCACATCCAGGTTGAAGTGTCTCAGAAAGTCTGCTCCGAGTATGGTGAAATTCACGTCCGCAACAACGAAGGTCCAGTGAAACAGGCGCCTGAGTCCGACGTCTATTGTCGGCGAGCTGAAGCCGTACGTAGCGATGGCAACGTTGTTCACCACCTCCAGCGACGATATGTTCTTGCTACGTCGGCGATCCTCGAGGGTTTCCAGGACAATAGAGATTTCGGCTCATGGGCCGACTAGCAGGCGCCAGGTGCTTACGCGGTCGACTACGAAGAACAGGTGGCTGGGTGGAGGGCCCATGTCGTAAGCCGCCATTTCCCGGGAAGGCGCCGGGAAACGGCGGCTTACGACATGGGCCCGGGAAGCCGCCGTTGAGTGCAGCCGTGAAATGGCGGCTTACGACATCGGCCCGGGAAGCCGCCGTTGAGTGCAGCGGCTAGCACCCATGCCGAAACGACGGTGGAACCAGCAAACTCCGTCCTGTCTATCTCGTGACTGGCTTCTCTGGGAAGAGCTTGGCTGTCTCTAAGGGGATCGGTTGCGTCGTTGCTTGTCCTGTTGGGGAGCGCGAGACAGCAAACGTTGCTGCATAGCCTCGGTTAGTTGTTGCACTTTCTATTCAAGGCGCGAAGTGAAGTGAAGTGAAAGAGACTTTGATGATGGCCGGCAACAGGCGTAATGTCTCCACTACGCCCGAACGTAACCACTCATCGATTCCGGTGGCATTCTACTAAGCAACACTTTCGCTACTCACTGCGGGGGTGGACACCCTTGTCCCCGAAGGGAGGGCGTCGGCCCGCAGCTTTCTCTCCGGTGCTGCCGTTCGAGAGCCGTTAGGACCTGCTGGACGGCTGAGAGTTGAATGTCCTTGTCGTAACTGTGTATGGCGTCTTGCAACCACGGCGGAAGGTCGGTCCTGGCTGAAGCTTCGTCTGGTCGCACTTCACAATCCCATAATAAATGGGCGGCTGTTGCCCTGGAGTCATTGCACAACACACACTTGCCGTCCGTGTAGAGTTCTGGTTGGATATGTTTCATAATGACCGGGGTCATTAATGAATTTGTCTGTAGCTGTCTGAACGTGGACGCTTGTTCTCTAGTCAAATCGGGGTGAGGCGGTGCCAGCACCCTCCTGTTATTCCCGTAATACTTAGTGATACCCTGAAAGGTATCATACCAATCCTTTGTCTCCGTCCCCCACTCTAAAGACGAATCCATTACAGCCGCGCGGCCTGCTAATTCTCGCGCCACTGAATTTGCCGTCTCGTTGTGGTTGGCAGCCGATTCTGACACATCGTCCCCTGCGTGAGCGGGGAACCACTTCACTGCTACCTTACGTCCGTCGATGTTCACCGATTCGAGCAACCGCACTGCTCCACAGCACATCCGGCCTTTGTAGAAGTTACGCAGTGCATTTTTTGGAGTCACTTAGCACGGTCGTTGTTTCTGGGTCCGCGATGGCCAGGGCGATGGCCAACTCTTCTGCACACTGCGCTTCTCGCGTAACGATGCTCGCAGCGTTCACCGTGTCTCCCGTCCTTGCATCGATGACTACCGCTGCAAAGCATCGGCGGTCGCTGTACTGTGCAGCGTCTACGAATCTGGTGCCGGGAACGCTCAGGTGCTGCTCTAACGTGGCCTTTGCCCTCGCAATTCTTCTATCCTTGTTGTGAGTCGGGTCCATGTTCTTGGGTAGAGGATAGACTCTGGTAGCATTCCGGATGACAGCTAGGATGTCTCGTTCTTGTTGCTTGCTGGGGCAACGAGTGGTGGACGCCGTTTCCATTCCGAGTCGGGCAAGGATGGATCTTCCCGTCTTCGATCCTTTGAGCCGCTCGATCTGGCTACTTGCTGGGCTTCCATGATTTCCTCCAAAGTGTTATGGATCCCGAGCTCGAGGAGCTTTTCGGTGTTTGCGATGTCGAGAACACCTATGGCTGCCTTGTATGACTTTCTTATGGCAGCGTTCAGTCGGTTACGCTCTTGAAGTAGCCAGTTGTGGAAGGCCGCGGCGGAAGCGACGTGACTTATTGCAAATGATTAGATCAACCTGAGTAGGCTGTCCTCTCTCATGCCGGATTTTCTGTTTGCAACTCGTTTGATGAGCTGCGTGGCAGCCGTGACCTTGCCAACCAGGCGGGTAACCGCGTCGTTGTTTCTGCGATTCCTTTCAATCAGGAAGCCCAGCACTCTGATTTTCGCCACCTCCGGGATCGTTGGCCCTTTGCTGGTCCGTAATTTGATGGTACTCTCTTGCCGGAGTCTTGACATTGGCGGGATGATTAGTAGCTCCGATTTGCTCAGGGAGCAAACCAGACCCGTGCCTTGTAGCTGTTATTCTATGGCGTCCACCGCTAGCGGCAGGGAGGATTCAATGTGGCCATCGCATCCACCCGGCACCCATAGCGTGATGTCGTCCGCATAAATGGTGTGGCGGACCTCGGGTATTGATTCCAGTCGTCTTGCCACTCCAATCATGACTAGATTGAAGAGAAGTGGTGATATCACCAATCCTTGAGGGGTACCCACACTTCCTAGTTTCCGTTCATCCATGGTAAGGTCTGCTTGAATATGTTGTGTGCGCCCCGAGAGGAAGTCGCGCACGTAGTTGTATGTACGCTCCCCCATCCGCAGGGCGCTGATATGGGAAACGATGACAGTGTTTCACCTTATCAAAGGCGCTCTGTAAGTCCAATCCCACTATGGCTTGGTTGTCCCTTGTTCGGTTGTCAATGACTTCCGACTTGATCTGTAGCATGGCGCCCTGTGTGCTTAATTTGCTTCGAAATCCGATCATCAAATGGGGTAAAGGTCGTTCTCTTCCAAGTATGCTTGCCATCGAATCATGAGGACGTGCTCAAGTACCTTCCCTACGCACGATGTCAAGGAAATTGGTCGTAGGTTCTCGATACCTGGGGGCTTGACTGGTTTGGGTATCAGTATCGTCTTTGCTGTTTTCCAACTCTTGGGTAGTTTGCCCTCCTTCCAGCACCTGTTGAACAGGGCCGTGAGGCTCGGTAACGTCGGTTCGTTGAGGTGTTTGAGCACCTTATTTGTCATCCGGTCCGGTCCTGCTGCCGAGCGGCAATTCAGTTCCTGGACCGCTGCACGAACCTCCCAGAGTTCGATGTCTCTATCCAACTCGTCTTTGACGGGACCCTGGTAGTCGGGATGTATTTCCTATGGGATGGCCGGTAGGTACTTGTCACCGATCCGCTTGAACGTCTCCTCCTGACCAAGCTCTCTGATTGACTTGTTCAAGACCCTGCTAAGGTTGTCGCGCTGGTGGGATTTAGTTTTGGTCTCATCCAATAGGTGGCGTAGTAGCGACCACGTCTTCCCTATGTGAAGTTGACCGTCCGCCGCACTACATACCTCCGCCCACTGTTGGCGGCAGAGTGCGGTGCAGTGTTTCTGGATAGCCCGGTTGAAATCGGCGACCTTTTGCCTTAGCTTCCTGTTGTGTCGTTGTTGCTTTCACCACTTGTGGATGGATTGCTTCGCTTCCAACATGTGTGCCAAGCGGCTGTGGATCTTCTGTATTTCGGGTTCGGTCTCTATCTTCTTGGTAGCTGCCTTGGCGCTATCCATGATCTTGTTCGTCCAAGTCTCAATATACTGAATTTCCTCTTCATCCACCGGTAACAGAGTGCGGTACAGATCCCAACCCGTTAGCTTGTTGGTGCGTGTCTTGACTGGCTTCTCGTTCACGGGGACCCGTATTTCGAGAATGTAATGGTCGCTTCCCAGGTTGAGACACGTGTTGGTCCACGTCGGGAGCTTACTGTTGCTGTTTACCCTGATGAACGTAAGATCTGGTGTAGTATCTCGATCTCTTTTGGAGCCGGTACGTGTTGGGTCCGTGATCAGGGTGATCACGGTCCGTGATCAGGGTGAGGTTTTCTTCCTCGGTGGCGTCTAGGAGATCTCTACCCTTGATCAGATTCGCATCGTATCCCCATTTCTTGTGATGAGCGTTAAAATCTCCGCATACTACGAGGTTAGCATTGAGACCTGCCGTCTTGCTGATTTTACGCATGAGCGTCTTGAAACGCTGTTTGAGGTAACTTAGTCTACTGTAGATGTTTGCGATGTAAATGCTCTGTTTCCTTTTCTTGCCTACTACTACCTCCGTGATGATGTGCTCCGCCATCGACTTCTTTAGACCTTCCCTCTCTTCGTGGCATATCCCCTTTCTGATTAAGGTGCAAATTCCCCTACCCGTGCCGCTGGGTGCTCGGCTTTGAGGGCAGGCGTGTGTCTTGTAACCCGGTAATCGCACATTTTCACTGATTGTTTCCTGCATTACAAAAACGTCTGGCTTTCTGGCTGCCTTCGTGGTAAGGACTTGGAGTATGGCTTTCTTGCTGTCGGAACCCCGGCAGTTCCGCTGCCAGATGACGAGAGACTTGTCCTCTACTGTGCCTGTAGTGGTCCCGTCCATTGTGAAATGTGAAGGCCAATCTCTTCTCTGATTTGTTGCATGGCAACGGACATGTGCTGTTGCACGCATTGTTGGATCGCTGCGTTTACGCTCTGTTGTATGGCAGGCATTACAGTTTGCTGTATAGCCGCAGTGATGCTGTGGTGTATGATGGCCGCCCTGTCTCTGCGGATTTCACTCTTGAGACTGTTGAATTCCTGCTTCAGGCTGGTGACAGTGTCTTCCAGCTTATCGACTCTATCAATAAGCTTCCGTTCCTTGAGGTTCTCAATGGCCCTTCTCTTGGGTGACGGTTTAGAGGATGCCGTTTGCTGTGGGTGACATTCGCTGGCACTGCTGTCCTCTCCCATAGGTTTTGCTTGTTGCTCCTCTCGCGGCTGCTGCTGTTGCTGCGGCGCTTATCGTTCTTGCGTTGGCTGCCGTGCTTGCTCGGTCTGCTGCGCTTGTATCGCATGAAGCTGCTGGCTGATTATCTTCATCTGTTCAGCCATGCTCTCTATTGTCCTTCGTAACTGTGCGTTCCCCTTGCGAAGTGCATCCGCTTCGTTCTGAATGGCCTCGTCTTGATTTGTCTTGATGTTACTTGGTGTGGAGAAACGCGTCATCGACTCCTTACTTCCAGCGCCGTCTTGTACGATCCGGTTCCAGCTCACCCTATCCTTGAACTTTGACCTGAATCTGCTCTGGTCTCTCTTGTTACTCGCGCTACGATCGGATCTTCTCCTGCTCACCGAGCGTGGTTGTCTTCCCTGGCCCCTGTTGAACGATGCCCTTTCTAGTTTTGGGAAACTGCCGGGCGCGAGGCTCTCCTGCTCCTTCCTGCGCCGTTCTTCCTCTGCTTCTTTCCTGGCCCATCTTCACTTCGTATCAATGTAAGGTGTCTTGTACCTATTGTTGCAACCGTAGGTTCCGGCGGGATGACGTCCGTTGCACAGCTTACAGTTTGGCTTACAGGTCTCGGAGTGTTCTTCCTTCGGATTCTTCAACCCGCAGTCCGCACACATTCGTACGTTTGGTGTAGGGCAGACATCTCTCCTGTGACCGACTTCTCCGCATGTCGTGCAGAAATCGAAATGCTTCCTGTACAGGCTGCACTCCAAGATGCTAGAGCCGTAATACACTTGCCGGGGGACTCTGTCTCCTTCGAAGGCCACGATGATGGTAGGGGTGTTACCGATCCTCCTGGCCCTGATCACCGTTGGGTTCATGTCGGTTATCAACTTGGCTAAGATCGTTTCCTGCGAGTGGTCCAGCGGCGTGTTGCGGACCACGCCCTTCGTTGTTCCCTCGGGCACCGTCGTGTAAGCTCCCACCTCGTGTTTCCTGCCATTGATCTCGATCTCCTTGATCTTCCAGTACTTCCGTTCCCGGTCTACGTATGGTGTGCTGACTATGATGATATTTTGCTCTTTGTTAGCCACGAAAGCGTCGTGCTCCGCTTCGGTCATTGGTATGCCCGCTTCTCTGGCGATGGCCGCCTCGATAGCAGGGAGTGGGGTCCTCGCCAAGCGAAGTCCACCACGCGGTCGTAATATCATTTTGCCGTCTTCCTTTGGTAAGTTAGTGTTCAGTCTTGCCGCCATCGTAGCCGCTGCCGCCGCTCTCCGTGCAAACGTTTCAGCTGCCGTTAGCGCTGGGGCAAGGTGCCCTGTGCTCTCTCTTCCCTCGGCTTTTTAATGCGGCTTAATGTCGTCCAGTCTTCCTTGTGTTTTTGAGATCCAGACGCAACTTCCTCATCAACACCTGTGACCTCTACGCACTTGCGGCAGCTATGTGGGCGAAGGTTGGAGAACAGTATTCCCTGATGCATCGGAAAGTTGCACCAGTCGATCAAGGAACGTCTCATCTGAACCCGCGGGAACCACGCGCACCAACTGGGGCAGCCGTTGCAGAAAACGTTTACGAAGTGGGAGCTGGCCATCCTGACTCGCGCGCCCACCGAGTAGTTGCCGCATCCGGTGCAGCATTTGGGAAGGTCGTTGGTCGCCCAGCTCTTCCCGACATAAGAGCTGCTGAAGTCTTCTTTCTTCAGGCGCCTCGAGGTGGCCCAGCACAGTCTTCTTGAGGGTGTCGTATTCCCCTTTGGGGGGGGGGGGGGGCGGGTGAAAGCAAAATATCGTCGATAGCGTCGGCGATTTCTGGGGGCAGGGCTGCGACGACGTCAAGGTACTTTGTCGACTGCGAGGTGATGTGCCGGTGCTGAAAATGGGCCTCCACTTGACTGAACGAAACTCTTGGGTTTTTAGGCCAAACATTTGGTAGCTTCAGTTTTGTGGCGAAGACAGCAGGCGTGGAGGCAGCAGTATTGTCGTCGGAGCTCATCTCGGCGTGTTCGTTGAAGCGTTGTTCGGGTCGCCAATTTTTGGAGCAGCCCGGAATGTCGGCTGCTGAAGGAGGCGAGAAAGCAGACGTGGAGCTGGTGTGCAGTTTCAAGACAAGACTGTTTATTTCCAAAAGATGCGTACGCCGAGAGCTTCCCCCTACGAGGGAAAGAAGGGGAGCCCCCGCGTCCTTCAAAAGAGAGAGGAAAAAAGTTACAGCCGTTCCACTGTACGTGAAAACTGTTGGAAATGCAGAGCACTGATTCGCCATAATGGGCTGTAGCGCCGTTATCCGCTCACTGCTACCACCCGACGCATTTCAAATTTCCCGCCTTCGCAGTGCTCGCGCGCCCCCGGCCTGAAACTGCGCCAGCAGGAGTTCTGTTCTTTTTGTGCTTGTTTTCCCTCCCGCATCGCCGCCCGACATTCACGAATGGCTGCGGCTTCTCGCTGGCGAAGTTCGGCGTCGGCGGCTCGCTTGCGGCGCTTGCGCTCAGCATCCGCAGCACGCCGCCGCGCGCCTTCTCTTCCCACGTAGACATTGTCGATGAAGTCGATGGTGAAACGTGAAACGTGCCGTGAACCCCCTGCCGCGGCTATGACGCAACGTGGCGCGGCTATGACGCAACACAATCCAACACAATCCACTTTAATCCAATCCAATCCAAATCCAAACCAATTCAATCCAAGCCAAGCCAATCCAATCCAAGCCAAGCCAATCCAATCCAATCCAATGCCAGACCGACGGGGAGCGATGCGGACTACGGACGCCAACGCGGGTGACATCGTGAGTTACTGAATGCTCTGCATTTAAAAGGCCCCCCGAGTGAGCAGACGACAACGGCTCCAGGACTAATGCCAGGAGTCGGCCGGAAAACAAGTTAAGCGCTCCCCCGAAAGACGACCGTTGAAGAAGGCAGGGGAATGACCTCCGTTGTAAGCCGGCGGCGGCGTCGCCAATACGCGTCTTCCACAAAGGCGCACTGCCGTCAAGCCGGCGGCAGAGCGGAGAGATAGGAAAATCCCCCTCTCGCGGGATCCGCTTGCTCTTGGGTGCCGAACGGCTTCCGCTAGGAGTTTAAAACCGTTCTTGCCT
The DNA here is from genome assembly GCF_048455015.1 of Haemaphysalis longicornis. Taxonomy (NCBI): domain Eukaryota; kingdom Metazoa; phylum Arthropoda; class Arachnida; order Ixodida; family Ixodidae; genus Haemaphysalis; species Haemaphysalis longicornis. The sequence goes on from NW_027526203.1 coordinate 51,318,727, forward strand.
GCCTAGCCAGCCAGTTCGTTGAAACTAAGCTGGATTTGAGGTTCATCAATTGAGATGTCACGTGATTTCAAGGATAATTGTCCATCATATACATACATAGAATAAGAAATCGTAGATAGCAATGCTTTCGCAAGGGCGATCATCTTAACTATTAATAGTGTGCAGCTCGAAACTTCACTTTGCGGCACACCGTTTTTCTGGACATAAAAACTGGAAAGCACATTACCAACTATTACGCGAAAGGTTCTTTCCGACATGTAGCTGGAAAGGGTGTTCAGCATATTACTTGAAACACAAAATGACTTGAGGTCACTGAGGATGCCGTAACACCAAGCGATGTCATACGCCTTCTCGATGTCAAAATACACCGCAATGAAAAACAGTTTACGGACGAAGGCATCTTTGATGTACGATTTAAAGTCCACGAGTTGATCGTTCATTGATCTCCCCGCCCTGAAGGCTGCCTGGAAGCACTCGAGGAGACCATGATCTCCAAAAATAGACGTCTCTTGTTGATTCTCTTCTCGGAAGCTTGAACAGGCAGCTTATCAAGGCAAAAGGTAAATAGCTTTCGCTTAAAGAAGGGGCCTTTCCCTCCTTGAGAAAGGCCACTACATTGGCCCCTCTCTAAGACCTCGGAAGCTGCCCCAAAAGCGACATTTTCTTGTTTAAATGGAGGAGTATTTAAACAGCGTCTACATGTAAGTATTATATCATAGTGTTTGTAATGTCTGCGCCCGGAGATGAAGGTTTACACGCGCTCAGAGCAGCCATCAGCCCATGAAGGGAAAACTCCAAGGTATACAAAGTGGTTGATCGGTTATCGCATAAGGACTTCTTTCTGACAAATATTTTGTGTTGCGTGAGTCTTCGTGTAGAGTGCAGGACTGGACACGTGTGTTAGCCTGGTCTTCAAATTTGTTCCCTCTTGTGCTGACCAGAGGGTGGCTATGTGGCTGTTGTCCTTTATGTTTCTGTATTGGCGTGCAGACTTCGTGTTTGTCTTTGCATGAGTTTATGAATATCAGGAAACGCACGAAATCTCCTTTTTGTGGGCTAGGGGGGCACCACGCGCATGAGCAGCAGCGCGAGCTGTCTTCGGCAAGCTGGGGTTGCCCAAGAGCTCCACGAGCCGGTCCATCCGCAGCTCGACCGGCTGCTTGCGTCTGCACTGACGCAAGCTGCCACTACCCCACAATGAGCCAAGCACCGGACGCGGCGATGCACGCGCAAAGCAAGGAACCAAACGAGGAGGACAACGCTATGCACACCGACTCCACCGAAGAAAGCGGGTCGCCAGCGAAGTGGGCATATCATGAAAACAGCGGCAGAACAATCGATTTACGGAATCAATGGAAAGTGACCGAAAGGAAACGAAACAAGTCCGCCGCCACTGAAGGAGCCGCACCAGCCGGAGGGCCATCCTCCCAGCACTCGGCCCCGGAGACGGCTCAGCGGAAACGTTCCCGGATGCCACCATTGCCCGTAGACGACATGAAAATAATTGATCACCCACAAGCGGTCCTTCAACTCTCGAAATGGTCCCTCGCAAAAATTACTAACGCCATCGGAAGAGCAAGCACAATCACGCAGAAGGAATTCTACGACAATTTTCGCATTCAAGTGCAGTGTATCGAAAACCTAGTCATTGCAAGTACGCCAAGGAAAGACCTGGCTTTCGACTTCCTGGGAGAAATCAGCAGCATACAACTAGGACGAGACATATTCACCGTGTGAGCCCATGTGAAAACACCGGAATGGATATGCAGAAGAGTCATCAACGGCGTTCCACCGAACACCAGTCCCGGAGAATTCATGAACGGACTTCGCGTGCCAGAAAAGTATACCGTTGTCGCAGAACGAATGCTGGGAAAATTGTCTGCAGCCCTCATCTACTTCAACGGCGCCCACGTACCGTTCAACGTGATGTCGGAGTGGTGACTACCGTTGGCGGCCCTATCGCAAGACAGTACAGTACTGCCGTTCTTACGGGGAGCTGGGCCACCGGCAAGGCATATGCCCGCGTCCAGCTCAAAACTTCTGCCACAAATGCGGTGAGACCAATCAATCACCTGACCACGACTGCTGACCCTGCTGCGAAAAATGCAAACAACCGCATGAGACCGCAGGGACAGACTGCAGGCAGAAGCTGAAGCCAGGATCACCCGAGGTTCGCAAGCAATGAGCAGTAAAGTGCCAATAACCACAGAGTGGATAGCGGCCCCACCCAGAAGAATTCTCTGATCTACAAGCAGTCAAGAGCACCAACTCGCACAGCAGCGATAACAACGTGCAGAGAAGCAGCAGAGACAGATCCAGAGCGCATTCGCTATCTCGATCAGACTCGCGAGCTTCATGCAAAAAGAGAGTGAGCTATGCCAATGTCGCAAACGAATCTGGAAGAAGCTCCGAAGACGAAGCTGCCATAAAAGCCGTAGAAATGAGGGTACAAAGACAGCAAACTCTCATTGGTAAGCTTCTCCAGCGCGGTCGTGAACAAGAAGCTGCTAAACGCCCTCCATAACAAGTGCTACTCACAGAGGAGCGAGCAATTCAACTAAGTGAAGGCAGAATACCTGCACTTGAACAGCGGATCATGGTAAACCTACAGCAGGTAGTCACGGCAGAAATCCAGAGGGCCACAGCGCCTTTTGCGCAGCATGCATCGCACAACACGGCAATCTTTGACAACTTCGTCGCATACGCCAGGAAGAACTACATTACCAAAACGGTGCTCGATTCACTACTCAGCCTTATACATGCGGTGCGTTAAAAGGCAAGAAAAGAAAGCCACGACGCTTCACGTTCTTGTTCCCTAAGCCGAGAAGAGCTCTCTGACGTGAAATCATAAGATGGCAGTCCAAACTAACGGTACCATAGACGCCTTACGAACCAGAATCTGGAAATGGAATTGTAGATCTATCGGGCGCAAAATAGCTAACCTCCTACAATTCCGTAACCAAGATCAACCAGGGGCGGTATTCTCGAGTTTTGTCCTATTTGCGTCCCTTTCAAAAGTGTCCCTTTTGGCGAGCCCTAATTGGCTATAAGCAAAGAACCGGAAGTGACGTAACGCAAGCGCGGCAAACCTACTGCCAACGCCTACTGCTTAACCGGAAGTACATAATGATGAAAGGGACTCAAAAGGGACGTGTTCAAAAGGGCCAGTTACGAGAATACCGCCCCAGATGTGATAGCCTTCCAGGTATCACAGAGCACTAAAATTCGCCTTCAAGGATAAAACGCCTTCAGCAAAACACAGCGCACCGCTGTCTTGACTAAAGTCCCTTACCACCCAAGTGCACGAAATCACGTACACAAACGTGGACCATACACTTGTCGCAATCGTACCTGAGAGAAAGACTCAGCAAAGACTCTTTATTTTAAGTGTCTAGAGCCCCCCTATAGATCACCTGCCAAACGTCGAGAAATTTATAAGGAAAATCCGGAACATTACGAAAGGGCACAAAGTCGTGATCGCGGGTGGCTTTAATGCTCCACACACGGCGTGGGGGTACCCGTCAACAACCAAGAAAGGGACCCGAATCCATGACGCAGCCCAATCCCACCATTTAGGTCTCTGGAATGATCCAGTGCAACCAACCCGAGTAGGCAACACCGTCTCTAGAGACACTAATCGATTATCGACCTCACCTTTACCCACGGCACCCCACAGGCGGAATGAACCCGACTGGAGGAGACGTTAGGAAGTGACCACCATTTAGTACAGCGCGAGATAAGCCATCGAAAAAGAACCGTTGGGTCCGGGACAGCAAAGCTCATGGATTCGAAAGCCTTCCGTACCGACCTTGGTCCCGGACGCATCGAAGAAATTGACGAATGGCTTTCTAAGATACTTCAGAAAGCGGAAGAGCACAGAAAAATAAGTCAACTGGGCACAGATATTCCCGCTGTTGACCTTCACCTTTCCCACCTTTGGGAAGCAAAAAAAAGTCTCCTCAAACGGTGGAAAAGACAAAAGCACAACAAAAAACTCAAGCTGAAAATCGCCGCCATCACTAACAAAGCCGAAGAATATGGCGCCCTACTCTACCAACAAAATTGGGACAAAGCATGTGACCAGCTTCAGGGCACCCTCAGCACGAAAAGGACCTGGCATATCTTACGAGGCCTCCTGGGGACTACAGTGACAAAAATGCAGCAAAAGCAAGACCTCCAAAAATAATCCACTCATATGCAGGCACCCAACAAGACATACTAGATGAGATCCAACACAAGTTGACCGGTAATATCCCATCGAGTCCGACAAGTGCTCATACGTACAGTGGCCAGCATAATCTTGACCTGGATCGGCCCTTCACAAACGCTGTAATGGAGGCAGCCCTGGCCAAACTCACCAGGAACCCTTCGACCGGCAATGACAAGATTACCAATAAGCTTCTCCGTAACCTACCTTCAAACGCAACAGAAGCGCTCCTAGAGTATTTTAGCGTATGCGGGGAAATAGGCGAACTGCCGGCAACGTGGAAGCATTCGGATGTGACCATGATTCCCAAGCCAAATTAGCCTCTACGTATTGAGAATCTGCGCCCTATATCGTAGACTTCCTGCGCGGGTGAACTTCTTGAACACATGGTCCACAAACGGCTCACGCCCTATCTTGAGGACCACGGGTACATAACGGACATGGTATTTGGGTTCCGACAGCATATGTCTACCCGAGAGATCCTTTTGCTTGTGAAGGGCGGCATCGAGACCACCTGGATCGCCATCACAAGCCCGGCATACTCGTCGTCGACGTCAAGGGTGCCTTTGACTTTGTGAAGCACGAAAAGATCCTAGAAAATCTGCAAAGTACCAATTGTGGCCCCACAGCTTACAATTATGTTCGAAACTTCCTCACGAATCGCATGGCAATGGTGGGCATCGGCAACCTTCGAGGTGAAAAATTCCACCTACCAAACAAAGACACGCCTCAAGGTCCGGTGTCTTCCCGCTGCTTTTCATTATCGCCATGCTACCCCTGCCAAAGAAACTTCAGACCATCGAAGGACTAAGGCATGTTTTTTACGCAGACGACCTCACGCTGTGGCTGAGAGCGCCTACAACGGGGAAACAACAGGACGATCTGCAGGAGGCTATCGACGTGATAGTAAACTACTTAGACTCTTGCGGCCTCCAGTGCACTCCGGAAAAGTCCGAACTTCTCGTGCTGAAGACTCGAACACGAGGACGACACCCAAACTTGTTGATGCTGATCCCAGCGTCACTCTTTACGGAGTGGAAATCACCAAGGTCAACTCCCTTCGGGTACTGGGTCTTACAATACACAAGGAATGATCGGGTGCAGCTCATCTTCCCAAGCTACAGCAAACAGTGACACAAGTCACCCACCTCGTTAAAAGAATCACATATCAACGAAGGGGGCTCAAAGAAGAAGACACGTTACGGACCATTCATGCATTAATAACCAGTAGGATGACATACGGCCCCCCGTACCTAGGCCTTAAAAAGCACTCAAATGAAAATTGGACAGAAGGATCAAGAAAGCAACAAGACAGCTCTGGGCGTCCCTTTCATGGTATCCACCGACAAGCTGCTTAAATTAGGCGTACATAATACGTGGGAGGAGATGGTCGAAGCCCACAACGCCAGCCAACTCGAACGCCTCAAGCTCACTCCTACAGGCAGAGCAGTACTCCGCTGTCTCAATTACAGTGAAACATACATCGCGGAAACCGACCAAAAAGCCAGACTACCATCGGAACTCCGAGCGGCAATCTGTGTAGCACGCACACTACGTAACATGCACCCCTCTTACCAAAAAGAAAGAAGAGAGGCAATATCGAAGCACTCCTCCGAAAATATGCTAAAGATCCCAACACAAGATACACAGACGCTGCTCGGTACCCAGAACACACTGCTTTCGCAATAAGCATCACGGACCAACGAGGCAGGGAACTGACGTCGAGAACAATACCGGCTCGTAACCCCAAAACGGCGGAAGAAGCAGCGAGCGCCTTGGAAATGACGACCTGCAGCAACCGAGCACTGATATTCACCGACTCCCAAGCGGCATGTCGGGACTTCCAAAAAGGACACGTGTCCGCGACAGCACTTAACTGTTAAAGACGCGCCCACAACTTCCTGACACCTACGTCACCTGGAGCCCGGGGCATGAAGGGATGGCGGGAAACGGAGCAGCGCACGCTGCAGCCCGAGAACATTCGAGCCGGACCTTCTTGCCATGCTGCAACGGGCGCAGAAGACGTACTCATTACCGGTAGGGCAATATTGGAGCACTAACGACTTGAGCGGAGGAGATATCCCCTACCACATCTCGATCTCACCAAGGAAGAAAGCGTAATATTCCGTTGCATCCAGAGAAACACATACGTACACCGAATAATCATGCACCGCATTTACCCCACGCAACTTCCATATCTCTGCCCTTATTGCGACATACCCGACACCTTGCCGCACACATCAACAACCCTGACTGCCGCACCACAAGGTATTACAAGCACGCATACAACCGGTCAACACGACATTGCTGAAAAGTGGGAGGCACTGCTTGCCTACGAGGATTCGGATAACCAGAAGAACCTGGTGAACCGGGTGAAGACGGCAGCCACCGCCAGAGGTTTCCTGGACTGAGGAGATCTACCACCTAGGACCGGCTAGGACCAAGTCGTAGCTAGTCTTTTCAGACAATAAACGTTTATTTCTCTCCCTCTTTCTCTCCTTTTTGTGCCTCACGGTGACTGGCTTCCCAATAGCGTTGGGCTACTGAAAAGATATGAGGTTACCCGATGTAAGGTGCCGCCGAAGGATACCGCATGCGTTTTTCTGGTCTCTCGCGCCCGCCTACGGTCCTCGTTCCAGCTGGGGCTCCTTGGGTTGCGCTGGGCACCGCAGACCTTTTCGGCCTTTTGGACCTTTCGGCGGAGTCGAAGATATGCACCCTTAAGATGTTGGGTTGCCTCGGCAACATGTACGTGTTTTATAGATGTATGGGGAAGTTTAGATGTTTTTGTTATGTACAGCAGCTTGCTGTTGCCTCATTGAACCTTTCGTGGGAAGGGAAACTGTTTGTGCTTTTGCCTATGTAAGTAATGTTGTAGGGAAGTGGTCACTGCCATATGGGTTTGTGCCGACGTCCCACTCAAGAGAGGAAAAAAATGGCAGCATCTCCACTCCGTGGATGATGGCGAGGGTGCGGAGTACGGGGACTGGAAATGACATCCAAGTTGCACCCAGAGTGACATCCGATTTGCACCCCGACCGTTATTCGATTTAAACCACGAGTTGCACCTTGATTATTCCCTAAATGAAACTGCAACTCAAGCTCAAATCAAATTTTGCTTGATTTTCGCTTGATGGTGGTGTGCGCATGAATGGAAGTGGACGGACATTGGAATGTCCTAAGGTACTCCGCACCGTTACAGGCGAGGCAGTAAGCCGTTTAACTCTCGGGTACTAAACTCATGGTCGTAGCCCAATGGGTAAGACGACTGACACTAACTCTGTCTGGTCTACCAGACACAGGCTGCAATCCTGCCGGTGGCTGTGTGATTTTTCGATTGTAACTGCTATGCGCAGGGACGTGACTGATATTGTGCGGTCCTGAAGTGCTCCTCACAACTGCAAAGCCATTCGTGATATCGAGGTGTTAGTGGGTGTTATGTGCTATAATATAGCATGGTAACTGTTTCATGTTAAATAGACAGGCTCCCTACGATGTTAAAAAATTCTGATTTAGGCGATATCGCGCATCCGTTCGGGAAGATCCCCAGATCACGTTACGGGCATTAAGGTGACCAAGTACGATAAATGGTTTGGGTAGCTGATTTACGAGACCTTCAAACTCCGAGCTTGTTAGTCGATAGTCCGGTAGGATTTAAAGGTAGAATATCGCAATTACAGTAGTAAAAAAATTGGCTCAGCGTGCACAAGTGCTGCAAGGTTGGAGAAACAGCAGAACTGGCAGCTCTTCTCCCTTCGTCGGAGGGCCGGCTGCTGACCCTCACATGTATGTATGAACTTGCCGCAGATGGCGGGCCTGGATGGCAGGCATGGCTGGCAGGCATGGATAGTTTCGTCCGGAGCCTCTGACATCTCTCCAAAAGTGGACCGCGGTAGCACATGCTAGAAACGCCCGTGTGTACGAGATTTCGGCGCACGATAAAGATCCCCAGGTGGTCAAAATTAATCCGGAGCCCTCCACTACGGCGCGCCTCATCGCCTGCGTTGCGTCGGCGCGTTAAACCTTACAATCAATCAAATCAAGCACATGCTAGAACCCGTGGCAACGCGCTTGACGAACTCGGCGTCTGTAGCGCAAACTCGGTGTCTGTGCTGCCTACTTCAGGCGTGAACGCACGTGAACTGACAGGTAGAAGACCATGCAAGAAGTCACGCCACGAACGCTGCGCAGAGTGTTGTGAAAAGCCAAGCTGGCCGACGCAGGGCGCTCCTCACGAGGCGCACACTCACGTGCGGTCGGTCTTTTTCTTGGTATTTTTTCTGGTAAAGCTATACGCGAGAACTAAAAGCTCGAACAGCTTTGCTGTTAAATAATTGGTTTATTGCCACAGAATTAGGGTGGTCTGCAATGGGATGGTGTGACGTGCCGAAGGCTTTTGCGCGATTATTAGGACTATATGCGATCGTCCCTATCCTCTCTGAATAGCAGGTAGCTGTTAAGGAAATTTGCGTGTTTGTTGTTGAGAGGTGCTTCGGGTAAGCACATTACACTAGGCTGATTGGAATGCAGTATCTCGTATACATCGTCTAGGTTTATAGTAAGGTCCCTACACATTTACTAGAATATGCATTCTTTTCCCATTATTTCTTGGCATGAACTGCTGGAGTGCGCATGTGTGAGTGTTTATGAAAGTGTAAGGGTTAAAAATGCACAAGTGTAAGGGTTAAAAATGCACGTTTCCATTTACCTCGGTACATCTTGTTTCAGCCCAGTGACTCGTGGAAGAGGATTGTTTCGACGTTCAGTGATTTCGGGCCGCTCTCTCGCTGCTTTCAGCGCCCGCGGGGAGTATTAGGCATCCATGTCCTCATCAGAGACCTCAGGACTGGACGAAGTGGGGTGTTTTTGACGCCCACCCCGAGCGCTACTTGAAGAGGTCACAGGGTTTCCGACAGGAGCCTGTGGTGTGCTAAAGGTGGGTGCAGCTCCAAGTCTTCCATGTTAATGTTCTTTCCACCCTCAGACATACTGGGGGCAGCGGAGCGGGATTGGAAGGCGCGGAAGCACTGCGGACGGGGACCGTCGCAGCCACATTCACTGCAGTCTTTACCTTGAATACAAAAGATGCCCAGTGCGGGGTACGCCACAGTGTCTTATGGATGTGTACTGTATTTTAGATGTCTCTGTGAATGTATTCTAGTTGGCTGTGGTTTCGTTGAACCTTTTATGGGAAGGTGAGCTGTTTGGGCCCTTACCTAGGTACGTTAAAGTAGTTGGGCAGTGGTCACTACTATATGGGTATGACCCGCATCACACTCAAAAGATGGAAAGGAAACAGCAGAGCTAATAGTCAAATCAAGGAGTGAATAACTGTTTGTTCTAAAATATGGTATGAGGGCTGTTGCGTGCGAAAAGGCGCGCACCTGAAGATGTTGGGAATATTTCAGTTAGGTGACCTCGGGCATCCGCGCGGGAGAGAGCCCCAGAGTAAATTATGTGTATTGATGTCCCCTATAACATAAGGCTCTGGCAGCTGATCTACGAGCACCTCGGAAGTCAGAGCTGACTGGCTGCAAATCAAGACGAACGTAAAGGAAGGAAACCGTTCTTAACCCAGTAAATATTATTGTACTATTGGCAACGGCAGCAAGCGCAGTGTTTGAATTGATGGTGTTACGTGATAGGTAATTTCTGGGATACAATGGCCACACTACTCGAGGAGTGTGTGCAGTGATCTCAGCCATTTATAAATACCATATATTTATTCGGGAAGTTTGTATATTTACTATTAAGATGAGTTTCTTGCAGACACCTGATCGATCCTTGGCTTATTAGAATGCAGTACCTCATCACATCATACAAATTTTAAGCAGGCTCCTGCAGTTCCACTACATTATGTTTTCTGTTACCATATTTACATTTAAGAATGACTGGAGTGTGTGTGTGTGTGTGTGTGTGTGTGTGTGTGTGTGTGTGTGTGTGTGTGTGTGTGTGTGTGTGTGTGTGTGTGTGTGTGTGTGTGTGTGTGTGTGTGTGTGTGTGTGTTTATGACTTGTTATTCGAGCCTCTTATTATTCAGGCTTTTTATCTGTTCTGTTGACTTTACAGCCGCAGCGCGTTCCCTTCGCTGCGATGCAGGTAGGAATGGTCGGTCGTCCATCTCGTCATCGGGTGTCCGGGAAGTTACCGCCTCGATTTGCACCCTTGACTTAGCACCCTTTCGGAAGCTCTTTGCCAGGGCGGCTGCTGCGGAGGGCGTCAGGATGGTCAAGGGTGGCACAGGCGGTGCGGCGATGGTGGGAGGTGCGGCGGGTCGCCCCCGTGCATATATCCGTAGTGTCCTCAAGTGTACTGCAGGCCGGGGACCAGAGAGGGAAGGAGCTGCAGTAGTCCCGCCGCTGTTTGTTGCCACCGCCACGAGCGGGCTTATACGGTGGTGTGGTGGCGGTTTGGGCTGCCGAAGGCAACCTGTTCGCTGCCAAAACCAATCACTGCTCTGCCCCCGGCGCTTGTTCGGCATACTTTCTCAGGGAGAAAGAGGCGAACCCCTTTCGCGCCTGTGGAAAGGTGATATTCTCAGTCACTTTTAATATTATGATCTGTTTCTCTTGTTGAAACTACCCACCGCGGTGGACCAGTGGCTAAGGCGTTGTGCTGCTGAGCACCAGGACTCGGGTTCGATTCCTGGCCGCGGCGGACGCTTTTCTGATTGAGGCGAAAAGCAAATTCGCCCACGTGTGCGAGATTTCGGCACACGTAGAGACCCCCAGGTGGTTAAAATTAATCCAGAGCCCTCCACTACGGCGCGCCTCATCGCCAGCGTTGCGTCGGCGCGTTAAACCCTACAATAATTAATAAATGAATGATGAAACTTCTCAGATGTCTGAAAATAGGCCAGGTGAGGTCTGTAGTAGTTGGTTCTCAATTTACAGAGGCGCTGTCGGTTAAGCGCACTTTGCGGAAGAAAGTCGGCCACAGCAGGAGTTGATGCCGTGCCCGAACTGGCGGAACTTAAAGCACCGGCGCTAGTTTGGGATTTGAGGCCGAACTGGACATCGTGTAAACCCGGAATTGATGTTTGTAGTGGGTTAAACATCAACGTAATGTGTTTAGCGGGGACGTGTCTATTATCTCTGCTCATAGACATTTTCCCAACAGCCCTGACGCCTTGATCATTGAGTCCTTCGAGGAGGTCAGCATCCATTTCGTTTAGAAGATCTGGCTCAGAGATCACACCCTGAGTGCTGTAAAGGTTGCATTGGGGTGTGGCTCTGGTGTCCAGATCAATGATTCTAGTCTGGGTGAGAAGCTTTGTGGCCGGCTGTTGGTCATTTACCTCGACAAGAATGTCACCGATTGTTTGTTTTTTAGCATTGTACGATTTGTCAATGATGCCTTCAAGATATCTTTAGATAAATAATATTGATAGCAAGGCAACAGGGTGTCCTGTATGAAGCGATTCAATGACTAGTAAGCTAAAATAATTGCCTAGCTCAGGAAAAGTTATGGTTAGCAGCGGGGGAAACGATACTGTGGTGCGGTTCCTTTCCAAGAACCGATCAGGTTTTTTAGAAAGCTTGAATTGCTCTATATGACATAGAAAAAAAGCAGTGAACTGAGGTACTTTCTTCACTAACTTTACCCTGATTTTCCGTGAGGTCCTTGAGCTTTGTGCCTGGCAGACAGACAGGGCGCCCATCGGCCATAGCTTGACCAGGGCCTGGACAGCCACCGTTCGAGGCTTCTACCCTTCACCTTTAAACTCCTTGCCATGGTTGGTCACAGCGTGAGCGTGGGGACTCGGTGTCTGCGGTGTTGCCAACTCTGTCACCTTGAATACAAAGGTGCCCCGTGAGCGGGTTGCGGAGGTACCTGTCTCCGCGCCGCAATCACAGGTTACCGAGTCTAAACCCGCCAATGACTTGGCAATCGAAAGCCTCGGCCGTGAGCGGCAGTCGGGCTTTCCTTACAGCCGGAATACCTCTCCAGTGCTGATGCTGTTAATTGTTGCCGAAGTGGTGGAGTCTGTCTTCCGTGCGTGAGTACTTGAGCCCGTACGTCAGCCTTCACACAGCACAAGGTGGTCACTACGGCTGGGTAGTTATTTCTCTATTAGCTACTACGGCGTGATCTCCTTGGGTTGCGTGCACTTGCTCACTCTGTAGGACCTCTAAATGCTGTGAAAGACACTTCTGTGAGGCTAGCTGATATTAAAGGAAGGGGACGGTTTCTCTCAGTTTGTCTCAAGCTATTTGTTCAATATCTGATTGCTTATAACTGCAATAATTTGTTTTTACTAGACAGGAAAACATCTAGATCGCCATTCTTTAAATATATTACCGAGATTTATATTGTTAAGAACTCTGTAGTATTTGGCGGGCACTACGTCCTTACATATTCCTAAAGTTATCTTAATCTGTTTCAAGTACTAGACGTGTGGAAATGGGGAACTGAAATGGGACCTACAAGATCCCAAAATTTGAGAAAAACACCGCTGTGCGGTGCTTCTCAGAAAACGTGCGGTGCAGGAAAAAAACATTTAAAAGCCGGGAATGCAGAATGCTATGTGTGCTTAGTTGGAATCCTTAAGTGTAAATAAATTGGCGTTGAATGTATTAGGTAAGTCTAATGGATTAAAATAGCGCATTTCATTAGTGGCCTTGCATATTTTTATGTTGGGGACTGAAAGAAAAATTTCTGATGAATTTCAAGCCAAACGAAATTTTCAGTAATTGGTAGGAAAGAAAAGACGATCCGTTTCACAACATATCGTGTCATTTTACGAAAACGTTCTACAAAAACCAAAACCAAAGAAATAATCTATAGGTGCACAGGAGCCTGTGCGTCACCGAAGGAAAATCTAGAAACTAAAATGTTCCGTCGCACCTCAAATAAAAAGTTGAAAAAAAGAAGTCCGTCCGTGTACGGAGGTAGTACGAGCAAATAGACCTGGCGCCCAAGAAAAATTTTCGTATTGCTCACACATTGGCAGGATTTTTTCTTATTTACACTACAAAGTAGTGTCGCAATTTTTTAGTGAACTATTCAAAACATTTTCCAGCAAAAGCGACTAGAAAGTTATTTTTTAGATAAAAGAAAAGAAATCATTTTCGACATAAACCTTATCGCCTACAACCATTTTGTTATCGGCTAAAGCCTCAGCGTGTTGGCTCAGGCGTGAAGCACAGGTCACTGGCCAAGTCAAAAGTAAAACGTTTCGGGAGCTCTACAGGTACCTTGATGAGAGGGTGTTGAACAAGCAGCTGTAGCGTTCCGGAAACGTCATTTTTACCTTTGACATTGTTAGTGACCTGTGGTTCAGTTTTTGTGTTCTGCTTTTTGACTGCCTGGCATGCCCTAAACTGTCGATTTCATCTATTCGAAACATACTGGTGCGGTGTTTTGCAAGCTATAAGGAGGACATTAATATGGGAAAATAGTACTTCCGCACGCACATGCGGCCATCCGCACCCGAAAAAGAAACGGTGCCTGGATATCAAGCTGTGTGGGGCCTTTGTAAGCCTTGTTCTCCAGTGCCGCGCTCAGGTTGATTGGCACAGCAAAGCTTCCAAACGTAGACCCGAGGCCGGATGACGACACGTTTATTCCGCCCAGGAGCTGAGATCCTAGGCAGTCGACCAGGGTTCCGACGAATTTCCACTCGTGCAGAAGGCATGTCGCTCCGTACCACACCACAAGGCTTCGGCTGACTCGTGTCACGGAGATCTGCGTGAACGTCACGTTTGACAGAGTTGATGCACAGAGGGGCAGCATTTTACGTCCGTTTGCGTATTTCCAATTGTGGTTTTATTCTACGGCTACGATAGGACGCTGCCCATTAGTTGACATAACATAGAGTTCATTACACACTCCGCCTTATCCTTTCAGAGCGGCAGCCCTTTTCACGGCTTCTCCCCGGCATATCTTAAGACACACGAGGCGGTTGGCAGCGACAACACCATGACGCACTCTGAGACATTTAGGCAAGCGCCATACCTACCACGAACATTGCTCTCGTTTTGCTGTCGCTTTCTGACACCTTTTGAAGAGCGAGAACAGAAGTTCGTCGAGCAGCCTAACCATTTTTCGTAATGAATGAATGAATAAACCTTTTTGGACTTTACAAATCCTGTATGCCGAATTTACCCTCAACTTTTTATGAGCACAGCTTTGTAAATGATCTTTTTTGACAGTTAAAACGAAGACACGCAGATGAAAAATTCAATCTGACTTGTACTGCCAGCGTTTTACGGAAAAGAGGTTGAGTTAGGCTCCGTTATGTTAGGTTAGTGAGCAAACCAAGTGAGCAGAAAAGCCGTCACATGGTTTCGTTGTCTGTATCGGACACACGCTTCCTAAAGTGGCCGTCGTCACTGTGTTGACGGCAAAATTAGATAAATTTACGACGGGATGAAAATCGAACCCAGCATATTAAGCACGAGTGGGGCGCCATAGCCATAGCTGACCAAAGGTGGACGTAGTGAAAACGTCGACAAAGAACAGACGCAGCCTGGCATACAATAAGCGTGACGTTTTTTAGCACAACCTTAAGCTCAATGTTAAGGCAAACGCGTTGGCCAGTGACGATGGCAACTGCCGTTAGAAGCTCACGGTGGACTCATGCGTTCTTATTCAGGTGCGACATCAAGATAACTAACCAGAACTTTTACATAGTCACTCACTGGGATTGCCCCTTGGCGATGACTGCTGCCGTAGAAAGCTTACGGGACGATTGGCGAATCCATATTGACTTATGCGTCAACACACCCACTCGAAGGTAAGCTGTGGGGTTCAATTGAACATTATAGATTTTTCCATTATCAGCTCATAAGAAATACTACATGAGGTATCCTTCGGGTTTTTAAATGCTACTTTATCATTGCAAACACGAAGTTTATTCTGAAAAGTTTCCTTCAGTAAAGCTTAGTGCCGGGCTAGTTGGTACAGCGGCGTTGCTGGATTCATCGAAGTGTACGCTTCTTGTCTTGTCTGTCTTTGTAAAAAGTTTCACTGCAATCCGCCAGAGGTTTCCGTAAGCCCAACGAGAAGACTCGTGCCAAAAAAACGCGCATTCATTCGGCGTTCAAATTGAAAAAGCAATCTCTTCTCAGTAACAGCTAGAACATAACGTTCAATAGCCACTTGTAATATTTCGACCTTGTTATGAACATTGCCGCTCGCATTAAAATGAAAGCAACTGTCATTGCTGACCACTTCTCCATCGCCCTTGGCTGTTACTTGTTATTATCTGCTCTGAGCTGCTTCACTATAAGCGGACTCTTTTAGCAATTTGGCATCATGTACCCGAAGATCCTCATGGCAAACTTTGTAAGGTAAATATCACCATTCGGGGTGGCAATGTAAGGCTTGTTTCATGGATGTGGATAAGCCTGTTAAAGGTCGTGGAAGTGGCCGCTTTCGTTTAATTGAAAACTGAAGGGTTGCAGTGAGAAGGTGCGGGCTGGTTGCCTATTCCCGAGTCGGCGCTCTGAGATCCGGGTGTCAAACCGAAAAAATACTGGGTCAGTTTTGGTTCGATTCGGTTGTCTTCACTTCGTTCCGGTTCAGTAGAGACCCGACTAAATCTTGTACAAAACTTGTTCGCGAACAGGTTCACAAGCTTCGAACTGTTTCGTGAACAGGTTCACAGAGTAAAATATTAACCAAGTGATAAAAAGTGGTTTAGGTCAAAGTGACCCCGAAGACAAAATACAAAATTGGTTCGCTCAGAATACAACTTTGTCCCAATAAAAGTTATGCAATTTCAATGTAAACATTGAACCGAAACATTAAACAGTTAGACTAAACATGAGCTAAAATAAATGCAATAGTAATGATTCAGAAGTAACTTTCTTGCCAAATTGCTATGTCGTCATAGAGAACCGTAGACCAAAACCACCTTCAAAAACATGGCCGCGCGATTTAGGTACTTTATTTGGGGTACTTTACCACTGGCTTTACATTGATGGTAAGTGAGGTCCCAGAGCTCACTGCCTATATCACACTAAACTTTTCTACGCCCTTGTGGCCAAAAAAGGTGTAAAATAATTGAAAAAGGGTGTTGGGTGGCCCTCACACCCTTTTTCTTGAATCTCAACACCCTTTTTCATTGCTTTCCACCCTTTTTTCGTGAAAAAAAGGGTGTTGACCAACCTCAACACCCTGTTTTGAGGAAGGGTGTTGAAAGGGTGTGGGAAAGGTGTTCAGCTCTTCATTGATTGAGGCCATGCATGCAATATAATTTCAAAAAGACATCCCATTGCACCATCCTCCCAACCTCGTCAAAAATGTTCAAAAGAAAAAAAAAAGCTGCCAAATTCAATAAAAAGCAGCGGCAGCACCGAAGTTGAAACAGGAAAAAATATCAGCCCTTGCTTGTTACGACTTCGACAGAATAACACTCCCCCTCCCACTTTTTGTTTTCTACAGCCTTGCACGGAGCACAGCACAGCCTTGAACTGTGACATCTGTATCATCATTCCGTCGTTCCCTGTTCCTCTCCTGCCCCACCAGCACAATCATAGCCCTCTCTGACAACAGTCATTCTCGTCACTCAGTGGAGTTGTAACGTACTAGCAATCACAATTTTATTCCATTCTTATTGTTAGCGACCGTAAATATTGTGTACAAATGCAATAAACAGACCACCTAGTTTCTCCTGCAGAAACAACGTTGGAGAACAAGGCAGATATCAAAAGAAAACAAAAGTTGGGGAGGTAGGGGCATGAAATCGGGCGCTAAATAAACAGACGCCAAATAATAATACGATTACTTACACTAGAACACTGCCAAATTTCATTGCGGAGTGTTATCTTACTATCTACTGCTTTTTTTAACGTTCAAATCGAGCGCCATAAGCTTCAGTTCGCGTTTTGTGTTTGTAAACTTTAAATATCTAAGCTTCTTTATTATATTACACACAAAAAAATAATAAGTTACTGTTATATTCAGTAAAATAGGCAATTATTTATTGTTGTCGTTTTAATTTGTTTACGCAACTCCCTGCCAACGGCCGATACCCTGAGTACGGCGCGCAGCGGCGTGGCCGGATTCCGGAACAGATACCCCGTGACCCGTCTTTCAACGGTTGTGTTTACTGTGGTGTGCGGTTAAACAAGCACAGTTATTATGATTAATTGGGCACCTCGTCGTCTTCGGTTGTGTCTGTCGTGTTCGACTTCGCGATGAAGTATTTGAGAACAACTTTGCCACCTGAAGACGGCTAATTTCGTTGGCGCTTGCCTCTGAACGTCGCTCGCTCTTCTGCGTCGGCTCCTCTCGGTAAGCTGTCTCGTCACATTTGCCGCCTTTCTTGTCACTGGATGTCGTTTGTAGCTGTCATCGCCGCTTTAAGGATTCGTTAACAGGAGCACGCGTGTGTGAATTGTTTAACTGAACTGGCGAGGTTGAACCTAGAGGGCTCGTCTCTAGAAAGGCGATGTGCGAAAGATTGTGGTGCTTGCATTGAGCGCTAAACGCACTGGCGCTCAGTAACGCCGTGGCTCAGTAACTCAGTAACGTTTCCCATTCCGCAGCACTATATTGAACAGCTTCAGAGTTCACCACTGCGAACCACGTCTTACGCGTAGTTTATCAGAACACGGGCGGCTACTCCTCTAAACTGTGCTGCGCAGCGTTTTCACCTTCGTTGATCACCGCAGTCGTTTGTGCCGTGTTGGGAATTGCGAGGGAGAATCGTTTGCGAGCGAATGTGCGCGCCTCGCAAGCTTCGTTGCGTTTGCGGCGAGCCACCTCACCATGTGTACGGTGCCGCGGTACGCGGGCAGTGATTTTGGCTGAATGTTGTGTGCCCGAGACGTAACATTCGTGCACCTAATCATTTCCATTCTTGCATGTGTGGTAATCATGTGTCATCCCGTTTTAGACCTCTGGACGGTCTGAGCGCATCACGTCCCTCCATTCAACCGGACAAGAGCCACAAGCATTGTCAACAGTGTTTGGCCTCCAGAACGTAAGTTTTCAAACACAGTTTTGGTAGCACAGTGGGCTATCATACTTGAATATTGTTCGATCACTTGTATGTACAAGTTCTCTCCCCCGTAACAATTATTGGTGTTTCATGCATAACCTAACATGTAGGCGCTCAATGGCAACCTTTATTGTTAATTTCGGAAAACTCAGTTTCACCCAAAATCATAATGTGGGCGTAGCAGTTAATCACCATGTATACGAACTTCCTGGTGTTAGTCATGTTTACGGTGAAGCCATATTTCTTAGGTGGTGACACAAAAATGTTATTACCTTTGTAGTTTAGTCTTCGATAAAGCCTTACCAGTTCTGTTTTCAGCTATTTTTTGGATGTTTATCGTGTGAATTGACAGTCCTTGCAGTCCACTTTTTCAAATAGTTATGTAACTGCCTGTACCATTTTAAACAGGCCTGATTGGGGTTCTGAAGGCTGCGATTTACGCACGCTAGTGCTGTACCGCCAATAAAGAAACATCCTTCCACAAAGAAAAAGATTTGAAAAATGTAAAGTATCTGCAGCACTATTCTTAACTGGAACATGCTAATTGTTGGGCCTGGGGCTTTTCCTGAAAGCACTGTGGATGTTATGAGAGAGGAAAACCACTCAAACACATCTGCCAAGGCCGTTGCTGCTCCAAGATGCGTGCAAGCATTGAGTCTTCTGAGCAATACATTACACCCTTTTTTTTAAACAACCGACGTGCATGCTGAACGTACTCCTGATTGGGCGTTTGCCAGGCGCAAGGAATTTTTTTTCGGGGGGGGGGGGGGGGGGGGGGGGGGGAGCCGTGGTCGACCAAAAGATGGGACGGGGAAATATGTAGGCAAGGCATCTTGCGCGTTGTTTTGCAAACGATGCTTGAAATAACTGACTTTAACATGCGATTTGTGTATGCTCAACGCTAACTGTAAAGCCCACCTTAAAGGAGCCATGAAGAGAAAATGCAAGTTGGTTTTATTCGAAAGATTTCGTGTTTTATAGTGCCCCCAGCGCTTGTCTGGATACAAACGGTGCTTTATTCACTGAGAAATTAAACAATTTAGGTTAAAATTTTGATTTTCCCGCTCAATCGTGCGTTTTCGTGGTCCCAAGTGACATCACAGGAACCGACCGCTCTGCAGCCTAGAGTACCTTCATTCACGCATCCGCCGTACAGGGCAGAGACACGTATACGCTGGCGCCGCCATTTTCGGTTGCTCGCTCGCCACCGAAGCAAGTCATTGTGTCAAAACCGCGCTAAAATTATCGCCGCAACGCGGTTTACTGAAGAAGTTTGAATCATATTGTCTGTTTCGCGTTGCTAGGTCTCGTGGGAAACGAAAAGAATAACGCGTTGAGCCTGTTGGCCCAATTGCGGCGGCACGGGACCGTTCAAAGGTTGTCTCCACCCTGTACAGCGGTGTTGGTTTGTTCCCGCGTTTTTTTTACGTTCTGTAACCTAGATGACGCCACCATACCGTGGCAAGCGTTTGGTTTGTTTTTGCCCGCATTTAAATCTGGCTTGTTTTTGTTCTGGGAGAAAATATTCGTTCCCTGAAACAGTGCTCGCTCGACAAATGGGGTCACGTAAGACACCGTTGCTTGCGTCAATCGGCCAGTGTCGTCTGAGACAACCCCAAGCCCCGCAGCGCTGTGCAGCTAAACCAAGCATGCTGTGCGCAGTACGAACAGCAGAACACATCAGTACTTCTATGTTTACATGTGCTTTCGTAACTTCCACTGTTTGTCCCATCATTCTTATTGCTTTGTAAAGAATGTGCCCTAAATTTAAGCGCAAATTGCTCATTCGTCTAGTTTGTAAGCTCTACCTAATTGGCGTCTGCTTCTGCCAGCCTCCGCCAATCGCAGAGCTTAGCTCATGTGACATTATAGGTTCTGTTGCGGGAAATGAGCTGGTGGGTCGCATGACCATTCCCGTTTTTCCTAATTATGTAGCTTATTTGAGCGAAGTTTACGTTAAAAGTGGTGTCAGTATGATTCTAACGAGACAATCTTTTGAATGAACCAAACTTGTGTTTTCTCTTCATGGCTCCTTTAAGGAGCTTAGATGATGATGATTATTAGGATCACCTAAATTCCCGTTCGCTGGTCTATGGGCAGACCACGGGCGAATCATTCGTCCGCAGAGCAGGTGGTTAGGCGGACCCGCGCTCGTGAGCGTGATCATGAATGCGCTCGTGAGTGGCGCGCGGTCCCCGAAGTTCGTCGGGAGGAAGTGGAGGCCAACACTGAATGTTTGCTATCAAGATTCTCGGGTTTTAGATTTTCCTTTAGAAAAGGGACTATTAAGTTTTCTTGTCAGCTATGAAGTACAGTCGAGCACGATTTGAAGGTTATCGCGCCAGCATTGAGCGGCCAAGCGTGCCACCAGCCCACGGTTTCGTTTCGGAACCATGAAAATCGAGATTTCGCACTCTTCGCTCCCTTGTTGGCTGTTCCATGATACAACAATGGCCCGCACGACTGACTTGCCACCGTTTGGGTTTCAAGCTGTACATTCGTTGTTATCAAGCACAGACTTGGACTTGGTTGCCCTTTATTACGCCTACGATAACGAAACTTGCATGGAATATTTGCTAAAGCTGGTGTTCTTTCTGCTTCGTTTGAAAGAGTAGCTTTCCCGCGACAACCATCGAATCGCAGTGGACTGTACATGCGGCGCATTCGTATATTATGGCGGTGAAGCTAGCAAACGTGCGTCTTCGTCCTTAAGTAATCGCCTTTTGTTATTTTTTGTGCTAGTAACGTGAGTAGTAACTTGCGCTAAGCAGAACACCTTATTGCACTGCTGTTGAATGTTGAGCTTGTTGCACGTTTCTTAAATTTCATTATATTTCTATCTGTTAAATCGAAACAGACATGGCTTCAGTAAAATTCCGGTTAAGCAAATACAGAATGCTGATTCTAACCAAGAGGGAGGTCAAGGAAACAGTGGAATAGTGCCAAAAAAACAAAGCTCCGCAATAAGGAGAATTGTGTAGTTTTGTTGATGTGGAGGAAATACAACATCGGCAGAGCAATGCTTTTTATGCAGCAGAAATTATGGATCTGCAATAGTCAATGAAATGCGATGTCGGTAGAAAAATAAACATATCAAGGATTGATAGTTGACTGAACAAAATACAGCGACATGCTCTGTCATGTGATTATACTTTGTACCAGTGTAAAGACAAGGAATGACACGCTCCCGACCACATGTAAGCCTATATGAGGCTTTTCCTGCTGTTCTGCCATTCCCCGGCCGTGCTGTTCCGCCATTGAAACAGTGGGGCTGTTTTGATCGGCTCGCAGCAGGTTCCCGGCGCTTGTCGGTGTATCCGGCGCGAAATGCAGCCGGGCTGTATATATTGACAGGTACAGCATCTGGAGCGGGCGCAGGGATCAGACGTTGACATAGCCCTTGTTTTCAGCTTTATGTGAGCAAGAATGTCCTTAAAACTGCAGGTAACTTCAGGCGGTTTTTCAGGCTGCCTAAACCGCACCCCAGCCTTGGCATAAAACATTATGAAGAAGGGGGGGGGGGGCACCTGGACCCCCCCCCGGCTACGCCCTTGGCGTGTGCTTATTCTTTGTTGCATCCACCACATTCGAGTCGTCACGTTGAATTGGGAATGCTGGAATCCAGCATATGCTGGCAAGATACGAGAGCTTGAACACAACCCACTTGCCCGCAATGAGTTTTCAAAGATCTCCACCACCTGAAGGTACTGAAGTGAGATGTAAGCATTGCCTGAAAACCATTCCAGATAAGGGTACGAAATTATAGTTATGGGCCTTTCTCGCCCATTTACGTGTTTTGAACAAAAAAAGTGCCATTTAAAGGTAACACGTCGTTCCCTGCCGATTTCTGATGCCTGATTAAGTTTGTGGGCATAAATGTAGCAGCTTTCTCACATGTCTAACGTGTATGCGGGCTTGTTAGGAGTGAAGTAGGTAAAAATTGAAAGGTTTGATTGTAGTGGTGTATAGATTACCTACATTGTTTTCATTCCTAGAAAAGAAAAATTGAGGTAACCTGCCAATTGGTCTGCCTTGCTGCATTTTATTATGCTTGTATGATTCGTAGAACCTGCAGGAGTTCAGCTGCTTGTTAAAGGAAAAATGAACAATGGTACAAAAAGAAGAGCATCTACTAAATAAAAATCTTCACAATCGCAGGATGCCAACGGTCCACCTACCAACTTGCGTCCTCCATTGTTTCTGCTGGCTGGAGCGGCGCATGGAGCATTTTTCAGCTTCTCGAAGTTTGTGATCAAGCGGTGCCCCAAGTGAAGGATGCCGCAGACGGATCTTCTGTTTTAATGCCACAATTTCATGTGCTGAGCACTTACTCGTAAGGCATTTTAAATATTCATCATCCCAGAGGGTATGTTACCTTCGTCTTGGGTGGAATGTGGCTGCAATCAGGTTATTTGTGACGGAAACAAGTGAACCACGTGGGGAGAGTCATTGAGGCCTTGTTGATTGCGCATGCTTCTGAAATAACGTTTTCATTCAGCTGAATACTTTCTAAATATTACAATTTGTGAACAAAATATGATAAAAGTCATGATTAGTTGTACTACAGTGCAGGAAAGAAATGCCAGCACATGTTTTAAGAGCCTCTTATATTTCAGGTCATTGGCTGGTGAGCAATAAAACAGAACTCACAATTGTTTAAAGTGAAATCAAATATTTGTTGTCACCAGTGCATGACCCGTAGTAAACGCTATCTGGTCTCCCAATTTCAAATGAGACAGGAAATGCCAAAAAAATAAGGAAATAAACAAGACAGCTTGCTACAATAAACCAATTCAAAGAATTGCTCAATGTCCATAAAGTGGTTGCTTGCTACAATAAACCAATTCAAAGAATTGCTCAATGTCTATAAAGTGGTGATTCAGGCGGGTTAGTTCGGTGTTGATGAAATACAAGCAGGCACTCGCCTGGTCAAAAACAAATAAAGACATTTTGGGGCCCCTACTGGTCCCTTGATCACAATGAAAGGGGGGAGAAAGGTCTCGATTATTTATAGGTTCGGTGGCGCAGAGTGCGCATGTGTATCTCGGGGAGATTACCCCGCGACCGGTTAATCGTGTTTTTAGTTGGTTGAATATGCACTGATTCTAAAAGTAGTCGTGTCGACAGGCGCTTCTCTGACGCGATTATGCTTGCGGAATCCCAATTGATGACGTGGTCAGTAGCCAGGTGATGATCCGCCAAGGCATTTCAGCTTACATTGCTCTTTTTGACATCGTTCTGGTGCTATTGAATTCTTCTTTTAAAAATTTCCAGTGAACTATGTAGGATGCATCGCTATCCTTGCATGGAATTTTGTAGGCAACTCCGGGGAACCTTGATTTTCTAAAGGGTCCTTCACGCGTACCAGCTGCTGCTTAAGCCTGTTCCTTGGCACGTGTGCAGTTTTAACGCCGTATGTGCCAAACACCCTTGCAAGAGCTTCACTGATGCCTTGCGTGTAGGGGACGGCAGCGCGTTTTTGCCTGTCTTCTTCAGGAACCCTTTCGGAGGAGGCAACTGAAGCCCGCAATTGTTGCGTCCTCACAAGCTTTGAAGGGTAGCCGTTACTGCGAAGGTCCTTCCTTACCACGGCTAGCTCTTGCTTGCGCAGACCAGGCTCAGAGCAGATTCGTGATGCGCGTGAGAAGAGTGCAGCGGCGACGGAGCGTTTTTGGCCTATAGGATGCGCAGAGTCGAACCCCAGGTATCTACCCGTGTGGGTCGGCCTTCGATACACAGTGGTTGTAAATCCTTTGGCCGACCGTCTCACAAGTACGTCGAGGAAGGCGATCTGTCCATTATTTTCCTGTTCCATGGTGAACTAGTTGCTTGGAACACAAGAGTTTAGATGCTCAATTAAAGGCATTACATCTCGGCGTGGATCACACAAAAACAGTCGTCTACGTAGCAGACAAAGATCTTGGGGCCGTCTTGTACGAGCATAGCGCAGAATTTTCTAGAGCCTCTAAGGCAATATTCGCACAGACTGCTGAAATGGAATCTCCCATCGCTGTTCCAAACCGCTGCTTGTAACATTATACGTTGAAAACAAAACGTGTTCTGCAGGCCAAATTCCAGGCAAAATTACGCGGTCCGGAGTTGCAAGGATCTACTCGAGAACGATGCATCTCTGCCTTCACGTTCGCCAATTGAGACGCAAGACTTATATTGTCTCCTGGAATTTGGCCTGCAGAACACATATATTTTGTTTTCAACGGACCAGCGGTTTCGAACAGGGATGGGAGCTTCCGTTTCAGTAGTCTGTGCGAATATTGTCCTAGAGGCTCTAGAAAATTCTGCGCTATACTCGTACAAGACGGCCCCAAGATCTTTGTCTGCTACGTAGACGACTGTTTTTGTGTGATCCACCGCCGAGACGTAATGCCTTTATTTGAGCATCTAAACTCTTGTGTTCCAAGCATCCAGTTCACCATGGAACAGGAAAATAATGGACAGATCACCTTCTTCGACGTACTTGTGAGACGGTCGGCCAAAGGATTTACAACCAGTGTGTATCGAAAGCCGACCCACACGAGTAGATACCTGGGGTTCGACTCTGCGCATCCTATAGGCCAAAAACGCTCCGTCGCCGCTGCACTCTTCTCACGCGCATCACGAATCTGCTCTGAGCCTGGTCTGCGCAAGCAAGAGCTAGCCGTGGTAAGGAAGGACCTTCGCAGCAATGGCTACCCTTCAAAGCTTGTGAGGACGCAACAATTGCGGGCTTCAGTTGCCTCCCCCGAAAGGGTTCCTAAAAATACAGGCAAACCCGCGCTGCCGTCCTCTACACGCAAGACATCAGTGAAGCTCTTGCAAGGCTGTCTGGCACATATGGCGTTAAAATTGCACACATGCCAACGAACAGGCTTAATCAGGAGCTGGTACGCGTGAAGGACCCTTTAGAAAAATCAAGATTCCCCGGTGTTGCCTACAAAATTCCATGCAAGGATTGCGACGCATCCTACATAGGTGAAATCGAGAGCATGATGGAATCCCGTCTGGCCGGGAGGGTGCATTAGGAACGAAAAAGAGACGCCGACCAGTCCAAAAAAAACGTACTGACGTTTGGGCTTCCAGCACCGAAGCCTTGTTCACAATAAATGCATCACCAGAAGTGGGTCGTTTAAGTGGGCTTCTATAATCACTGCAAAGAGCGTGAGTAGATGGGTTTAGATTTACGTCGTTACGATTGACTGTGTTAGATGTGGTCTGAATGATTAGTGATTCCAGATGTAGCCGTGATGGTCACTTTTTCTGTAGCGACGATTCTTGCATTGTCCCAATCAATCTTGTGGTCATTCACGACGGCGTGTTTGGCTAAAGCATTGTTGCGGACGCTTTTATTCTTTACGTCACGTGCGTACTGCTGCAGACGATTCTTATAATTTCCTGATTCCCCTATATGCACGCCACTGCAGTCTGCACAAGGTATCTCGTATACCACACCGGGGAAGCGCTCCTTGGGCAAGCGGTCCTTGACTCTCACGAGCTCATGGCGCATCTTTTTGGCTGGAACGTGGGCCACCTGCACGTCATATTCCCGTAGGATACGTGCCAAACATTTACTTGTTCCTGGAAGGTAATGCACAGGAGCTCGCTTCATCGGGGCAGGAGGCACGTTCAGTTGTCCCCGTCGTGTCAGTTGGCGTTCTGTTGTGTTTATAATGTGCCTCGGGTAACCGCAGCTAGCCAGGTCGTCCCGTACCTTTGCCGTGTCCACCGCCGCATCCTCGGGCTTCGAGCACGATCTTTTCGCACGCTGCAGTAGCGTGCTAACAACAGCCGTCTTGCGGGAAGCGGGGTGCACGGAGTTGAAGTTCAGGTAGCGGTCTGTGTGCGTTTCGTTGCGGTACACGCTGAAACGTAGCCTCTGGCCCTGCCGAGACTCGAGGACGTCCAGGAAGGGAAGTTTGCCATCGGCCCCCTCTTCTGACGTGAACTGAATGGCACGTTCCATACTGTTGAGGTGGGCCAGCAAGCTGTTCGCCGCGTCTTTCTGAATGACGCCGAAACAATCGTCGACATAACGCAAGAACACTTTTGGTTGAGGGGCAAAGGAGGCTAGCGCGCGTGCTTCCAGCGCTTCCATGGTCAGGTTCGCCGCCGTGACCGAAATAGCGGCACCCATTGGAGTCTCCTGCCTTTGCTTGTAAAAATGGCCTATAAAGACGAAGTACGTATTGTTCAGGCAAAAATCTGGAAGCCTGCGTAGTTCTGGCTCATCCATCGGTGATCTCTTGGGCAACGTCTGATCAGCCTCGAGAGCAGCGGTGCATAGGTTGACAGCCAGGTCAATCAGAATGCTCGTGAAAAGGGACTTCACGTCGAAGGACACCATCAAGTCGTCTTTCTCGATCACGGTGTTGCGAGTCTTCTCGACAAAATCGAAAGAATTACGAATGTGAGTGGTCCCTTTACCGCCGAGCGGAGCCAGAACTTGGTGCAGGGCCACCTCTCGAAGTTCCTGCACCAAGTTCTGGCGCCGCTCGTCGGTAAAGGGACCACTCACATTCGTAATTCTTTCGATTTTGTCGAGAAGACTTGCAACACCGTGATCGAGAAAGACGACTTGATGGTGTCCTTCGACGTGAAGTCCCTTTTCACGAGCATTCCGATTGACCTGGCTGTCAACCTATGCACGGCTGCTCTCAAGGCTGATCAGACGTTGCCCAAGAGATCACCGATGGATGTGCCAGAACTATGTAGGCTTCTAGATTTTTGCCTCAACAATACGTACTTCGTCTTTATAGGCCATTTTTACAAGCAAAGGCAGGAGACTCCAATGGGTGCCGCTATTTTGGTCACGGCGGCGAACCTGACTATGGAAGCGCTGGAAGCACGCGCGCTAGCCTCCTTTGCTCCTCAACCAAAAGTGTTCTTGCGTTATGTCTACGATTGTTTCGGCGTCGTTCAGAAAGACGCGGCGAACAGCTTGCTGGCCCACCTCAACAGTATGGAACGTGCCATTCAGTTCACGTCAGAAGAGGGGGCCGATGGCAAACTTCCCTTCCTGGACGTCCTCGTGTCTCGGCAGGGCCAGAGGCTACGTTTCAGCATGTACCGCAAGGAAACGCACACAGGCCGCTACCTGAACTTCAACTCCGTGCACCCCGCTTCCCGCAAGACGGCTGTTGTTAGCACGCTACTGCAGCGTGCGAAAAGATTGTGCTCGAAGCCCGAGGATGCGGCGGTGGACACGGCAAAGGTACGGGACGACCTGGCTAGCTGCGGTTACCCTAGGCACATTAAAAACGCAACGGAACGCCAACTGACCCGACGGGGACAACTGGACGTGCCTCCTGCCCCGATGAAGCGAGCTCCTGTGCCCTACCTTCCAGGAACAAGTGAATGTTTGGCACGTATCCTACGGGAATATGACGTGCAGGTGGCCCACGTTCCAGCCAAAAAGATGCGCCATGAGCTCGTGAGAGTCAAGGACCGCTTGCCCAAGGAGCGCTTCCCCGGTGTGGTATACGAGATACCTTGTGCAGACTGCAGTGGCGTGCATATAGGGGAATCAGGAAATTATAAGAATCGTCTGCAGCAGTACGCACGTGACGTAAAGAATAAAAGCGTCCGCAACAATGCTTTAGCCGAACACGCCGTCGTGAATGACCACAAGATTGATTGGGACAATGCAAGAATCGTCGCTACAGAAAAAGTGACAGCATCACGGCTACATCTGGAATCACTAATCATTGAGACCACATCTAACACAGTCAATCGTAACGACGGAAATCTAAACCCGATCTACGCACGCTCTTTGCAGCGATTATTTAAGCCCACTTAAACGACCCACTTCTGGTGATGCATTTATTGTGAACAAGGCTTCCGTGCTGGAAGCCCAAACGTCAGTACGTTTTGTTTGGACTGGTCGACGTCTCTTTTTCGTTCCTAATCCTACATAGGTGAAACTGGAAATTTTTAAAAGAATTCAATAGCACCAGAACGATGTCAAAAAAGGCAATGCAAGTTGAATTGCCTCGGCGGATCATCACCTGGGTACTGACCACTCCATCGATTAGGATTCCGCAAGCATAATCGCATCAGAGAAGCGCCTGTCAACACGACTACTTTTAGGATCAGAGCATATTCAACCAACTAAAAACACGATTAACCGGTAGCGGGGTAATCTCCCCGAGATATACATGCGCAATCTGCGCCACCGAACCTATAGATAGTCGCGACCTTTCACCCCCTCTTCATTGTGAACAAGGGGCCAGTAGGGGCCCCAAGGCGTCTTTGTTTATTTGTTTTTGACCAGGCGAGTGCCTGCTTGTATTTCATCAATGAATCACCCTCCCCTGACGAGTTTTCGTCGAACCTTGGACTCTGTTAGGTGTCAGTGGGTTTACACAGCCAACTTGTGGGGACGCACATAAGCTCTTAACAAATGAGCTGCGTAGTGGCTATGCACTAGCCATGGTTTTTATTAGTTGCCTTGATGTATATGATCTTCTGTCGCAGTGTTTTAGGTAGCTCACTCGCACATTATTCCTTTGTTTTTGGACATTGTGGAGTGTCCAATGTATATTCGTTCTATTTCTGATTTTTATTGCAACTGTAAATATGTCAGGAGTCCCGTACTGTGTGCATGAAGGCAGCCTAAATAAAAAAATTGGCTGCCTTGTCTTTGCTTAGAGGGGCCATGCAGACAACACACAAGTTTGATTCATTCGACAGATTGCCTCGTTAGAATCATACTGACACCATTTTTAGCTGCACTTCACTCGAATAAGCTATATAATTAGGAAAAAGGGAATGGCCATGCGACCCACTAGCTCATTTCCCACAGCAGTACCTATGATGTCATATGTCCCCAGCTGTGCGATTGGCTGAGGCCGGCAAAAGCAAACGCAAATTGGGCAGGCCTTATAAGCATGCCGAATGAGCTATTTGCACTTAAATGTAATGCATATTCATTTTGCAGCAGTAAAAATGGGGCAGTAAACAATCAAAGTTACGAAAATACGCGTACACATACAAGTACCGATGCGCACTGCTGTTGGTACGGCGTGCAATATGCTTGTTTTAGCTGCACAGCACTCCGCCGCTTTGGAGTTGGCTTGCACGGCCCTGGCCGATTGGCATAGGCGATGTTGTCTTACGTGACCCTGTTTGTCGAGGATACCTCATGTTTCACAAAACCATTACTTTCTACAGTAACGAAAACAAGCCAGGTGCAGACGCGGTCAAAAACAAAGCAATGGCAAACAACGGTTTGTGGATGAGTATGGTAGCTCCACCTGGGAGGACTGATGGCTAGCAAGGCTGCAGACCCGAGTGACGCAGTAGTTTGTTTGATTACATGCACTTATGGCTTCATTGCTGACATCCCAAAAACATATGGTGGGAGAATCAGACTTTTAACCTAAATTAATTTCTCAGTGAATGCAGCATCATTTGCTGAAGCGGTGGGGCACTATAAAACAGGAAATATTTCGAACGAAGCGAACTTCTATGTTGTCCGAATGGCCCCTTTAATGCACTGTATTGTATTTTTGGTTCCTGTAGTGATGTCACCATGAAGGAACCGCAGTAGACAAAGTTAATGTTAGCTCTTTACCATGCATTTTTTTTTGTGCTTGATGGAAACAAATATAATACTCTAACCAAGGACTTTATCCGAAGCGTTCCCAACGTTTCGGAACCTACTTGGCTCCTTCATTAGAACTGTCTGTTTGACCAAGAGCCATAGTTCTACATATAAACAATTTTTTTGTTTGCTGCAGCGGATCAGAGGCTAGGGCACAAATAGGGGGTAGAACAGCTAGATATCTGTTCATCTTTCGCCGGCTTGCTTTGGTGTGACAACTGTATCTAGTTGTCAATTCCAATTTGTTGTGGTCAGTTTTTCTCAACTAAATTGTAGCTTTTTTAAAGATTATGGAAGGTTTTGTGGGCCTAAAGGGTTGCCGCATTGCATGTTTGGCCTATGTAGCGTTGAGAGCGGATATTTTGCTTCAAAGTGGAATGTTGGCCTAGCATCATGGTCCTGTGGTTGCTGCTCACTTTCATTCATGCCATTATTTTTTATATTACCACTTAAAATTAAAAGTTAACCAATCTGCTGTCATTTTAATTTTGTCCCCTGCTTTATACTTCCTTTTTTTTCAACTGTCTGTAAGGAGTGACAATTCGTCTTTTTATGATACCAAGGCATCGAACTGTGCTAGTTGGTACATGTTTGAATGGATGAAAAACCAGTGGAAAACACAGGGTACGGAAGAGAACGATGGGATAAGCTTGTCCTGTTGTTCTCTTTTAACTGCGTCCTGTGTTTACCGCTGGTTTTTCATCCATTCAATTTTCATGAATTTGTTCAACAGTGATTAGTTTAAGTGCTCAAGCAATTTTTGGCTTGAAGGTTCTCTGTAGCATTTATATAAGTGCTCTCTGCTCTTTTTTCACCCAAGACCCCATTACCAGCCTTAATGAGATTGTCCTTTGTAGACATGAAGTTGAAATAAATATTTGTTTGCATTGCTTTGCATATTTTGAAAGAATTGCTTGCTCACTTTCTTTCAACCCTGTTTCTTAATCCTGCTTAAAGCGTTTTTCCATGTTTATTTTTTTTTCAGAACCAGGAAGGGTGCTCATCCTCGGTTCTTGCTGAAGCACCAGTATCTGTACTTCACACGTGAGCTTTGAACACACAGTAATTATGGTATGAAACATTTTACCAGTATTAGCTTGCTTTGTAGATCTCAAAGCTCTCGACAGTGTAGTACATTGTCTGGTGTAGTGCACAATCTCTCTATAACAGCACCCGCTGGGTGCTGGGTGCTGTTGTAGAGAATAATTTTGTGGCTATAATACTTGAGATTATTTTAAAATGTACATCAAATACTAGTAAGAATAGCTCTCTAAATTGGTGGCCATTTTCCTGGTGGAGGCAGAAAGTGAAAATGCCCATGTGTGGAGATTTAAGTCCACAATAAATATCCCAAAGTTGCCAAAGCTAATCCAGAGCCCTCCTCGCGGTGCACTTAATATCCCATGTGCAGCTTTGTGTAAAAACAGCCAGAAATGTATGATCAATTTAAATTGATTTTAATGTTTCTAAATGCAAGTATTCTAAGTTTAAGCTGCCTTATTTAGTAAAATATTTTCTAACAATTGCATAGCTACCAAAGGTTTACAGAAAAGCTTTCATTGGTTATGCACCTTCTCAGCGAAACAAAAATGTCATTAAGAAAAGCAGAAAAAACCTAAATATGGCAAGTAGCAACAGTAAAGCTGCTAATAAAAAAGATGCTAAACGTTTTATTGATAATATTGCTGATTTTACTTCTAGTCAACTCTTAAAAGGGCTATAGACGGGTTTGATGGTTCCCATGACGCACCTCGTAATACTAGACGAAACTAATGGGCACTGGCTGTTGGCTTTTCATTTGCAACATCGAAAAATGACCCCACATCCACCAGCAGGGACGTAATGCAAGGCACCATGCACAAGCTAGACTCATGATAAAATACTGCTATAACAACAGTGTCATCACATTTCAACCAGGGAACTCATATGCATTGTTCTGTGATGTTTACAGTTCTTGGTATTGCTATGTGGGGTCATTTTTCATGAAGCAAAAAGAATAATGTAAAATCAAATAAGTGGCAGTGGGGACCCAACTTTTATGGGTAGAATAAAGCCACAGTACGTAGGGAAGTATACATATTGTATTTGGTCTGCCTTAATATTGAGCTTTTCTGCTCAGCTCAAGAATAAGGCACTAAACATTGGGAGTAGCTACCGTGATTGGAAGTTTGATGAAATGCTGAGAAGCCAAGGGTTTTAAGGTTCGAAGAACTTTGTGCAGTTGATTTGTTGCACGCCTTCTTGCTTTCACTGCATAACACGTTTATGCTGTGCAGTGAAGCTCGAAGGATGTGCGCTGCAGTTTAGCAAAATGAACATAAAATTGAATTTTTAACCGTTTCGAATAATCAACATCCTCTAATGATACAACTTCTGTACTGCGATTTGGCTGTAATATTAGACTTTATAAATGGATGTTTCAAAAATCGGTGGGTCAGAAAGTTCAAGTAAATTATCAGCTGACATTGAGCTTTCATGGAATGTCTCATAGAACGGAGCTTGGAAAGCACGAATGTTTCATACCGTAATTGTGTGTCATACTGTGCCATATGTGGCTGCACACCTGCAGCGCCATTTGTGAACCGAGGATGATGCACCCTTTTTGTACCCCTTTAGGTGGGTGCTTTTGCAGGAAAAGCTCCTACCTATGATATTTTGGGCAGAAAAGGGTGCTCCTGCGGCGAAAGAATCCAAGCACCCTAAAGGGTGTGCTTGGATTCTGGCGGTACTTGTCTGGGCTAAGCGCATGATATGGTTTGGACATTCCAAGCTCTAGCCCGCCGAACGCAAAGTAATGCCTTGACTCCAACGCGAGTGCTTTTAATAACAACTTTGATGACACCACTGTTGAGAATCGGTTGAAACGGAGCAGGCGACGCAAGTCGGTGTTATATTTTTCTTCGGCGTGCGGCCGCAGTGGCACGAGCCGTGCGATCAGCCATGTTCGTGGCTATTTCAGTGTTGCCAAACGAAGAAATTGACAGCTAAACTTTTCAATGAATACCGGCTATAGGGTGGGTCAAAGATAAATGTTCTTTATAGTTCAGACTGCTGTGTCCACCTCATTGCATTCGGAGGGAAGAAAGTTCATAATTGCTTGTATCTTAATATTTGGTATGTGCTTGGCTGTAAAGTTTTAAGAGAAGTTGCCAAAATGTTTATTAATAGACACCTCAATCAGTTTATGGTTGTGAATTAGTTTTAGTCTCAGGATTCATGCACAGAATTTTGCAAACATTCTTGTTTCTTTTTTTGTGTTGCAACATTTACTGTCGATTGTAAAAGTTTGTTCGGAAAACGTGGTTTCATTCGGCTTGAGTCTCAAGATTTTTGACACAAAAGAAATTGTGCAATTTATGGTCAATAGAACTTATAAATGTGGTTGTCTACCTTTTAAAAAAGTTGTGACGACAAATACCAATACAAGTTCTCTACGGGTGCACATCACATGGGATATTGTTTTTGGAAGCTACCACCAGAAAACATGATTGCAATTGTAGTGGGGGTCCAGTTCTGTCTAGTTGTATCACTTGAATGCTAATGTGTAGTGAGCACACTGATAACGGTTTTCAGTGGTCCTTCTAGTGCACCAATGTTGTGATCGTCACATGCATGAAATTGGGAAGTTCTATTATTTCTTCTTTTTTGGTTCAGACTACTACGTTTTTTTTGTGTGTCATGTCAAGTTAACCGATATTTCAAGATATCCGAGTTTGATGCCACGAGGGATCACTGTATATATAACTTAAAATTGTGCCATTAGTCATAAATTGTTGCATTTCATTTACTTACAGAGCCTCCAGACATACACCTGTCGCCATGAATTGCATTAGGACACCATGGTGATAGGTCGCAAGCCTCCAAGGCTATGGTGATGACATGCGCAACACCATGGTACTGCGCATGCCATCACCTTTAAAAAACGGTGTGAGGATGCTCAACACCCTTTATTTAGGGTGTTGAGCGTCCTCACCACCCTTTAAGGGTGTTGAGCATCCTCAACACCTTTTTTTTTGTTCTTACACCCTTTTTTCGTCCGTACACCCTTTTTTGGCGAAAACACCTTTTAAAGGTGTTAGCCATGGGACAAGGTTTTTACACCCTTTTCGGCCAAAAAGGGTGTAAAAAAGTTTAGTGTGTACAAACAGGGAGCCCATCGGCCGGAGGTTGACGAGGGCTCCGACTGCCACCGTTCGAGCCTTTTACCCTTCACCTTAAAATCCTTGCTACGATTGGTCAGAGCGTGAGTGTGAGAGGAGGAGGAAAACCTTTATTGATATTAAATAAGAGCGCTGTGAGTGAAGTCCTCAGTCCAGGACCCCAGTAGAGCTTTCTGCGGCCTTCACCCTCTCGACGAGCCGAAGCTGACGATCATGATCAGAGCTGGCCAGCTCTCGCTCCCACTGCTCTAAAGGTGGATTGCGTATTGTGTCTTCATTCCTATTATGTTGAAAAGCCCACACCATGTGATATAAGGTTGAGAACTCTCCACAGTGAGGGCAAGTGGATGTATACATTGTATGGAATATAGCCTGAAGTCGGGTAGGGTGAGGAAAGGTATTGGTCTGTAGCTGCCTAAGTGAGGTTTCTTGCTCCTTTGTGAGGGATTTATGGCCTGGCGGGTATATCTGTCGGGAAAGCCTATAATGTTGAGTGATACCTCTGTACATGACTAACGGCTGGTTAGCCCTCTGCTGGTCTTCTTGTGGCGCCCGGCCGGCTAATTCTCGGTCGCTCGTGTGAGCGACGAAGTTTCCACGAAGACCGGAGTGAGCAGGTGTCCAAACTATAGTCACCTTTCTCCTTAGAGGGTTTTTGCTGGAGGATTTCAAGGGCGGTTTTGGAAATTGGTCTATTGATATAATTTCTGCGTGCTCCCTGTGACTCTGATATGACTGTCATGCCTTCAGTTTGAGTGATGGCAAGCGCATTGGCTTTTGTTTCCGCTTGCAGTGTATAGGTGCGTCAAAGTGTCAGGTTCGCGAGTGTTCGCGACGTTGTCGGAGACCACAGCCGTCATAGCATACTCTCGGGCGTAGTCTGCCGCGTCTGTGTACACCACCCTGATTTTTAAATGCAGAGAATTTCTTAGCCTCGCCTCTTCCTGCGTCGGACGGCGTCTACAGCTCCGCGTCCGCAGCAGGTGCGCCTCTCCTCCTTTCCTCCTCTCTCTCAACAGCAGCTGGCGCGCGCATGCGTCGTAGTCAGCCCGTTCGCTCCGTCGCGGTCTCGGCGTAACAGGTGCGTGATAGCAACGCGGTGGGGCGTGGAAGGGCGCGCGCTGCTTGCGCATGCGCGCTCTCCCCCCCCCCCCCCCCGTACTGCTCTCCCTCTACTGCGCGCGCTGCAAATATAAAGCGGCTAGCGGTCGCTCGTGCTTCAGTCACTGCGTTGCTCCTTCCTTCCTTGGTTGACGCTCCCTCCACCCTAACGCGTCTTTACTCTCCTCTCTCTACCCCAAACCAACACCAACGCAACTACGACGCAACTACCCACCCTAACGCGACTTTACGCGGCGTTAACGACCCCCAATGCTCGGCATTTACTCGTGTTCCCCTCGCGGGAAGGCGCGGGAATTTTTTTTCCATAAGTTGTCGGCTCTGGCTGTTCTTCGGCCCTCATGGTGCTGATGGTGCATATTTCGAGGTAGGGGGAAACTGATGTTTTTTCTCATTTCTTCGGGAAGGCAGGCCCCGAATTCACTACCGAATATCCGAGACGGCGCAAAAGGTGACGGCCAGTTGGAGTGGGGGCGAGTCGTTGCTGCTAAGCGGTCAGGTGGGCATCTATAAGCTCGTCTATGGTGTTGTGGAGTCCAAGTACAGGCATTTTCTCGGTCGTTGTGCTTATCGGTAGTCCAAGGGCTTGTTTGTAGGGCTTCCTGATTAGTGCGTCCAACTTATTGCGTTCAGAAGTTTTCAGTATGCCATAGGGAGCGATGTAGACAATACTTGGTACAACGAAAGTTTGTACAAAGTGAATTGTGTCTTGATCTTTCATTCCGCGCTTCTTGTTTGTGGTACGGCGTAGCATGCGGGTGAAATTTGACTGATCGAAGAGTCGAGTGTGCGGATCAGCAGTCTTGTTCAAGGATCACACCGAGTATTTCGATGGAGGGTGAGGGTTTGATGAGGATCCCATCTAATTCTATTTCTATGGTTGTCTTAGTGTCGTTCTTGAGTCGAGGTCTCTTCTGCACCAGTAGGAGTTCTGACTTCTGAGGGGCGCATTTGAGGCCTTACTTTGCGGCATAGGTTCGGGCAACGTCTGCAGCCTGCTGTAATTTGTCTTGCATTTCGCCTTCTGAGCCTTCTCCTATTCAGATCGTGATGTCGTCAGCATATATTCCATGGTGCAGACCCGGAATTTGGTCCAGTTGCCTTAGAAGGTTGATGAGGGCAATGTTGAAAGCAAGCGAGTAAAGCACCGCCCCACCGGCGTGCCCTTGCATCCAACTGTGATGAGTTGAGAGCTTACGTCCCCAACTTTGATGACTCCCACATGACTCGTTAGGAAGTCTCGAATGTATGCGTATATTCGTTCCCCGCAAGCCAAGGTTATTAAGGTTTTGGAGGATGACTTCGTGCATGACGTTATCGAACGTCCCCTTAAAGTAGAGGACCAAATAGTCTTCGGTGTGAGCTTGTTGGCTTCGCTCAGAACATCTTCTTTAGTTTGCAGGAGAATGTCTTGAGTTGAATGATTTGGCCGGAAACCAAGCATAGTGTGTGGCATGCATTGGGATTCTTCAAGGCCTGTAGCTGTTAAGAGCAACACGCTCCATAAGCTTTCCAATATATGAAGAAATCGGTCTCATATTTTTTATATTGGGATTTTGCCCGCCTTTGGGATAAGCCTGACTTCGGCTTTTTTCTATGTTGTGGGTATGGCGCCTCTCCCAACAATGGTTCACGTATCCCATTAGCGCCGAGATTGACTTGTCATCAAGATTTGACAGAGCTCTGTTGGTGTTGTTGATTTGGTCCATTCCTGGTGATATATTCTTCCGGAGTTTTGCAAGGGCTGCCCTAACCTCTGCCTCGGTGATTGGGGGATCGAGGTGAGCGTTGGGGGAGCCATTGTAAGGTGGCGGGTGGAAAAGGGGTGAACTGGGTATGTAGCGGGATTGGAGAGCCCGAAACCAGTCCTCTGTGGTTCCCGGAAATTGATTAATGATTGTCTGCATGGTTTTACTAGTTTCTCATTTGCTTTTGTTGGGTCGATGAGGTATCGGAGGAGATTCCAAGTTTTGCTTGTGCACAGAGTGACTCGGAGTTCATCACACTTTCCAAGCCAGTTGTGCTGGCAGAGCTTCATGGCGTGGACTTCTGCCTCCGCTATCAGTTTTTCAATGCGGAGCTTAATCTTCCAGTTGCGGTTTTGTCTCCACCATCGCTTAGTGAGGCTGTGCCGAGCTTCCAACAAATAAATAAGATGGCTGTCCATAGGTGGTGCCTGGGTGGTGGTTTGGAGGATTCTGGTGTGCTTTTACTGGAAAGAAGTATATGTCTAACCCTCCAGTTTTCATTCCAACGTCATCGATTTACTGCGCGCCGCTCCGGGACTCCTGCTCACCACCGCTGACAACTCTTTCACAACTATTTCCCCCTCGCCTCCCCGATGTCTCTTTGGCAACTTGCGCAGTCGGCAGCTAACGGTGGTAGGGCGCTTATCAGATCATTGTGAAAAATAAACAGAAGCACGGATGAGCGTAAAAAATGCACTGACGATTACTACACTCCCTAATATGAAATTTGTGTGCAGCGCGAGCTGCAGTCTTCTCGTTCACGGCGCATTTATGCTGCGTCTCAGGAAGTGTTCGCGTGATCAGCGAACGCACGGTGGCGTGCGCTACTCTGCTGCTACCTGGCAGTGTGCCGCCGCCGCCTGCCAGCATGTTGAAAATCGTGTTTCAACCTCCCGCAAAATGTCACATAGTTCTGATTAGCCCCGCACAAGGGATTAGCGAGCATTTTGTTGCATATCGTGTTTGAACCTCCCGCGCAAATGTCACATGGTTTGGATTATCGGAGAATCGAACAGCGCCTGGGGAATGTGTCAGGGGGAGGGCGCTCCTTGGTGGCGACACATGCAACATGTGTGAGGGAAAGGCAGTGAGAGAGATGACGCCGTAGCCGCACGTGTCGTACTCCACTTCACCTTTCGCTAGACGCTCCTCTCCGTTTTCTATCTTTCGTCGCTGCTGCGTTCGTTCACTCGGTTACGCGGACATAAACAGACGCCGCTCCCGCGAAGCCCAGGTAACGGCTGCGAAAGGGCTTCCCCTTAAAACTACCGAAACCCTCCGTCGGCGTTTCCACTCAAATTCACTTCGCCAAGTAGCTGCCAATCCCTCCCGGCAGAAGAGAAACTTCCTCAGTTGGAAGGCCGGCTTTAGCCCATATTTCTTTTTGAGCTTGGAAAACCTTCCGAGCGACCTTTTCGCCGCTGCCTTTCACGCCTAGGTATGCGCCATCACTCGTTGCCGGTTTTCGCGTGCACTGTTTGCGGGTAGAAAAAGGGGGCGTGCACGCACAGCTAGGCTTCATGCAGCTACCGATGAAATGCCGGTTGTTCTGGTATTTGGATGTCCAAATTGCATGGCTCAATGCGGTTAGTCGGCAGTCCTCCTCAATCGAGTGGTTCGGGTGTGGGTTGATGTGTTACATAGACATCTTACACACAGTAAGATGCATACGAGGAGTAAGGAAAACGGACAGCCACATGTTTGTATGCGAGAATAGAGCTCAAGGGCTTCCAGGCATGCCGTTAGTTTGGAGGAAGAAGAGCAAGAATTGAAGCGTTAGCCCGAATACAAGCGCGAATGGGTGCAAAAACAACAAAAAGCTACAGGCACCGCCGTTACCGCCTCAAGCATAGCTCGTGGAGTAGCGGCAAATCCCTCCCGGATGAACAGCAAATTGTCCTCTTCGAACGCCGGCGTGAGCCAATATCACTTCTTCAGAGGGCTTTCAGGGGATATTGTCGACAGCGTGTCACTTCTAAGCACGCGCACATGATAGGTTGCCTGTTTATGCGTGCCCAGGTTTTTAGTGGAGTATAGTGGGAGGGAGGTGGAGAGGCGTGCACGCGCAGCTATAGGTTTCATGCCCGTACTGATGGATGGCATGTCCGTTGTGCTAGTGCGAGATTTAAACGCGGTGGTTAAACGGTCCAATAGGACCTGTCCGGAGCCCTTAGTGGTAGAGCGGATTGGGTTTGTGTGTTAGGCTGTGTTCAGACTACCTATGCAAAACCCGTATTGTGATCTACGGACGTAAAAAAAATGCCATGTCACGCAGTTCGGTTGGCTGAGACCTGAAATGACGTCATTCTTTAAAGTTATTACGAGAGTTAGGGCAACAGTCTGAACCCGGTTTCACACAAACAGTAAGATGCTTACGACGCGGGAGGGACACAGGCAGTTCCATGTTTATCTGCAAGAACAAATCTTTTATCCGTGAGAGGTTCATTCAACTGATTGGCTAGGAATTATGCTGCATCGCAAATTACGATAAACGTTTTTTTCTTGCACTCCGCGGACTGCGTCGAGCTTTGCAGGTCATCCTTCTTCACAGACTGGAAGGGCACTAATTTTTTATGTCTTCTCGCAGTTTCTGTGCCCAATTTTCGGTGTCTATTAGGGGTCCTGCGGAGTTTGTTGCCGGCTTTCCCTTAAATTATGCCAATCTGTGATTCGAGCTTCACTGAGATGTCTTCGGGAAAGGGATCACTGAAGCTCAGTCTAGATTATCAATTGGCCACTCCGAAGGTTTCCCACAGATTGTGCTAGGAGTTGTGGGGGGCGTATTTAGCGAGAGTGAGTCGGGGAAATTATCCCACCAGACGCTGTTCCCCACTCTTGTGGGTTCGGCGGGGGAGGGGGCTTGTGCCCGCTTTCATAATCGGCTGGTGGAAGAGAGCTGCGAGACCGGCTCTTTTATTTTTCGGGCGACAATAAACATTGAGAAAGAAAGTGCTGCGCTTTCTGCCGGGTTTCTGGGTGATTAGTTCCGTAATCGTGTGATCGTGCTCGCTTGCAGTGAGAATGTATTGGACGGCTATAATGTCCTTTCTGACGAGGGTGCATTCATCTCGACGTTCTTGCGTGGTGTGCGTAATGTGGCCAGGAAGCTTCGCAGTGGCGTTAGTTTCTGTAGGGCAATAATATCGGGGGGGGGGATGAATGAAGCCAATGTATTGAGGCAGAAGTCCTTGCTTTTAATTGTATCTTCTATATTCCACTCCTAGATTAGCAGAGTGCGAGGGATGCGTGTCCTGGGGCTAGTCATTGTTGACGGTGGACGGTTCTATCTGGGTTGTATCAGTGGATCCCGGGCGTTCATATGGTTTTTCTTTTCTGGAAAGACGACTACGGGTTGATGGCTGTTGGGCTTCGAGCTTATCTAAACGAGCGTGTATCTGCGTAAAGATTTGTTGGTGCTGAGTAGATATCCGATTTATTTGTATCGACAGGCTGTGATATCGTTCACTCATACGATTGGCAACTTGGTCGAATGCTTGAAGCAGCTCAGCTATTGTCCCGAATTGTGCCATGTCTGGTGCTCTCGAAGTGGGGGAGGAAGTGTCTGATTTCGGGCAAGATTGTAGTTTGCGTTTTTTGTCGCTGGGCGGAGTGTTTGGTTTAGCCGTGGTGAGAGCTTGTTGCTGTGTTATTAAGCATTTAAGAGTGTGTAGCTCAGTTCGTAATGCGTTAATTTCCTGTTGTACCTTCGCACAATCACTACAGGGTGTCTCAGGGTGGCGGGAAGTGGGAGTGAGAAAGTTGGCCCAGCTCACCTGATTGGTGTTGTTTCCCGCGTTGTTTTCTAAATGGTTGGTCTGATCAACAGGTGCCTTGGATTTCGAGCGGCTCCGATTAAAGTCGCTGCGGAGACTCGGGAATGACTGAAACCTCGACCTGGTCTGGTAGCTTGATTCGTTAGCCCCTGGGCTTGCTTCTGGATCTTCGGTTGATGTCTTCCTGTCGTGCGGTGTGTTCGCTCTCCAATTTCTTCTTTCTGAGTCTATAGGGCTCCTTGAATCATTGCTTGCACTCCTTGTCGGCCGTTAGGTGACGACCCTGGCAGAGAGCACAGGTGGGGTTGCACAAGTGCCCTTGCTCGGGATTGTGCACTCCGCATTTGTCACAAGCCACCACAGTAGGGGTTGGGCACACATTCGCGTGGTGTCCGAGTTTGTGGCACGTGAAGCAGTACGGGACCGTCTTCCTGTAGATGTAGCAGCGGGTTTCAACACAGAACATAGAATGGTGCTTTGTGACCCTGTATTGTAAAGACGACGGCGTTGGTCTTTCTGAGTCTTCTGCACGCCACGAATTCATACCCTGTTAGCCAGGTCTCCTTGGATGTCTTCGGGGGTGTAGTGGTCTGGTACGTCGTGTATGACCCCCTTGCAGGAGTCATGCGGGTAGAGTCCGTGGAGGCTTACGCCGTATGTTTTGTCTTGAGTTTTGAACTGGATAACTGTACTGAGTACCCTTGCTACTTTCTCGTACGGTGTGCTGACGGTCATGAGGCTCTAATCGTGATCAATACGAACACGCAGGTCGGCCTGCTTCCATGTGAGTCTTTCTGCGGAGAAAAGGCTGTCGCAGAGCGTAGATGCATGTTGTATTCTCAAGTCAAATTCATCTTTGGGACGGATGACCATCTTGAAGTCGTACTTGAGGAGTGGCGGTGGTTTTGGGGGCGTGGTTTGTTTAGTAATCTTGCTTTTTTTCTATCTCGGGAAGGAGGCTTTCTGCTACTCCAGCTCCGGTCAGTTTCTTCGCCTTCTTCGTATATTTACTGACGACGTCGATTCATTCTTCTTGGGTGTCCGCTGCGCTTGAGTTTTCGGCCTCATCTTCGATATCCATGCCATTGCCTCGTGTCAGCGCTGCCGCGTCAGCGTTTGAAGGCGCCATCTCTATCACCGCTGGCGGTGGCATGGCGGTGCCGCGGTGGTGTCAATCTCGTTTCAAGTAGGCTTAGCGTGCGACCACCGCTTCGGAATTTCCAATGGCGATAAAATCGTAAAATTTGACTAACGGTGGCAAATATGGTATCCCCGTGGTTCTCGTACGTAAGTTCCGCGATCTGGTACTGATCTTCTTTCGTCAAAGAAATAGTTTTACATGCGACGCTGAGAGCATCTCTTGTCGGCGGCCCTGTCCTTCGTGCGTGCGTCTGTTGTTGTCGTCCGCAGCCACTCTCCCCCTCTCCTCTCCGATAGCGAACACTCTCTCGTGAGGGGTATTGGATTGGATTCGATTGGCTTGGCTTGGCTTGGCTTGGATTTGGATTGGATTGGGTTAAAGTGGATTGTGTTGGATTGTGTTGCGTCATAACCGCGGCACTCTCTCTCTCCGCGGTGTCCTCTCCTTCGGGCGCGCTGCGCATATAACCGGTGTGCCGCTCTCCGGCGGCCTTTCGATCGACGGTTGCTTTCCGCTTGCGCTTGAACCCTCCTAAGCGTCGCATCACACCAGGGTTCCCGCGAGGAGAGGTGGGCGTATTTTTTTTCCTTTTCCTGCAACGAAATCTGCGGAGCCAATGCAGAGGTTGACTGCTCGCCTTGGCCCCCTGGTGGTAGTGTGGGAGCTCAGGGTCCGCGGTATCGCTACTCACCATCACCTTGAATACACTAGGTGCCCCATGCGGGGTTTAAAGTTTACGTTTTGCATGTCTTGGCCGCCGCCTCCTTGCAGTACTCCAATTTACATAATTCTTTTTCCGGCATCAGGAATTCTACGAAATTCGCTACCACGTATTTCATGCTGCATGCAGTGCATGGTGTGTGTTGTATGGTACACTTGTCAGCAGCAACAACGGTATCGTATATGTTGTGGGATGCTATATGACACACTGCAGCTCTCCCAAACCATGGAATAATTTTTAGATGTCTTGCTGCTTCTGAAACTCATTGTCTTGCGTCAATGACATGCCGCTCTGCATCTACAATAGGTCGCAGAAATTATAGGACAGGTGCCGATTTTTACAATATCATACAAGTCATAACCATATATAGAAGACATAACGCAGAACTTATGCGACCCATCGTTGAAATGTGTACGATATCAAAGACCTGTTGAGGATCCTCTTCGACATGATAAAATATTTATGACATCGGACCTTTACGATGTCCGAGAACTTCGACATGTCGTTGAAAGCTGTACGATATCGAAGGCATATCCGAGAACTTGGCCGTGTCAATGCAGTCTTTTCAATATCTTAGACGTATTTAAATCTTGGTGATATCATACATGTTGTAAGCGTACCATTGTGTTCATTGTACTGTATTCTCAGCAGTGATCACAGCTGACGTCATGTAGCCAAGAATTTGAAGTTGTTTCTTATATGTTTTTGGGCAACACATTGGTACTCCGTCCCAAATTATACTAATAGAGGTACAGAAGCCTAAATCTTTCGAAAATATAGGATTTGATCTTCTCTTCGTGATCCCTTCATTGTCCTATGCCTAGCGGGTGAAGAGCGCGTACTTTGGCGTCTGTCGTATAAAGCTGCCCTGTAGGACTGCCAAGAGGGAATGATATTCATCCATGGGTAGTATACCACATAGAATCTAAATAAAGCTTCAACGTAAAGTACATACCTACATGTGCATGCAGGCACACATGCAGGCACACAAGCGCAGGCACACACACGCACACGCAATTAGGAGCAAACGTACTCGCCTGCTGACACGAACGCCGCACAGGGTGTTCGCTCCAACTGTGAAAATGTGCTTTTTGGCTGAGCCCATTTTCCCGCAGCAGAGATCAAGGAATGGCTCATATTGCATTGCTGTTTGGTGGCGTTCACTGTAGGCCGTCATCGCACGACATGTGGTTGCCGAGCTATACTAAACGGGATGAATAAGAGTAGAAAGGACGCGCTAAGAGTGCAAGGCTACGTAAGAATATCTTTTAGACAGCATGCGATTGATGCATACGGGCAGTATTAGAGGAGTGCTCTGAAGCCGATTACTCAATTCTTTGGAAGAGGAAGTTACGATTTGGGTTTGTATAGTGTATTTCTTGGCTATCATTGTGTTTGAAAACCAATTTGCATAGAATATTATTTGGAGGCCAAAAATAATGTTTACAGGCAAGCATCATGTGAACGGAATATACAGTATCCTGAACTGAGGGTTTTTTGACAAAGCCGAGTGCGATGCAGCTACAAGCGCAAAATCTTTGTGGAAAACGTTGTTTTTTTGGGAAACATCCTGCTTTTTTGCGTGGGAAGTAGCAGAGTAAGTTTGCATTCTTGACTTTTTTTATTTCGTGCAACAGGCACCAAGCGCGCAAAATAACTTACAAGTGCCTGCAGCCCAAAAAATTGGCGCAGCTTGCGCTAGTGGTGCAAGGCTGGAGAAACAGCAGAGCTGGCGGCCGCCCTCCCTTTGTCGGAGGAACGGCTGTTGCACCTCACACGCATTTAAGAACTTTCCACTGAAAGTTCTCCATGACTGGCAGGTCCGGATTGTTTTGTCCGTAGCCTTTCCAATCTCTTCGAAAACGGACCGCGTTAGCACGCGCTAGATCCGACCGTAACCAGCTTCGCGAACTCCGCGTCTTTAGCGCGAACTCGGCATCTGTGCTGCCTACTTTAGGCGCGAACGCACGTGAACTGGCGAGTGGAAGTGCACACGAGAGATCACGCCACGAACGAAGAACAGAGTGTTCTCGAAGGTCGAGCTGGCTTACTCTGGGTGTTCCTCACGAGGCGCATGCCCACGTGCGTTCGGTATGTTTACTTGGTATTTTTGGGGTAACGCTGTCCGGCGGAACTAAGAGCTTAAACAGCTCTGCTGTTAAAAAGCCTTTCCCATTGTTGCCATTTTGAGTCCCAAGTTGATCTCGAAGCAATTATCTTAAGCGGTTTATTCTTTGCTTTGAATGTGATTTGATCCAATGAGCTAATTATGCACAAGTTGCCTCCCAAGCTGCACCTGTTTACCGCTGGGTATAACTTTCTTAACACTTCTTTTGTTAAATTCGCAACCCTCTCCATAAAACGCCAATGGCACTAGATGTTCAACCGGTGGTATTAAGCCAGGGGTGCCGTCGTGTCACCTTTGTTCGTTAGCATAGGACAGGGTTAAATACCAG
Source organism: Haemaphysalis longicornis (assembly GCF_048455015.1). Classification (NCBI taxonomy): domain Eukaryota; kingdom Metazoa; phylum Arthropoda; class Arachnida; order Ixodida; family Ixodidae; genus Haemaphysalis; species Haemaphysalis longicornis. The sequence goes on from NW_027526203.1 coordinate 51,363,599, forward strand.
CGGGTAGAATTTTATCAGCAGCCAAAGCATAAGAACAAAGTGTTATAGCTGCATAAGTACAAGCTATTAATTTTATTGTTTGGTCACCTGAAATCATTTTTTGCAGTCGCCTGTTGCAATGTATTAGTTCATTTTTTCTACAACTGTGCGCTTCTGTAGCGCTTGGGTACGGCATTAACGTTAATGATGTCATCAGTAGAGTGCATTTAAATATAGCAATCAGCGATGTGTGCGTCCCTGTGAATACATCTCCGTTCCACCTGACACCTGGCTCGTGTCTTCCGCCATAATGCTGAATCTAATTACAGAATATGAGATTGCAAACTAAAGGGTAATTGTAAGCTATTTTGAAAAGAGGCTATTATTTGTTCACTGGCGTTGACATAATCGAGAATGAGTAACAGCAGCAGAACTGCTAACTTGGATATTCAGTAAGAGTGCTTTTCTGAACACAAAGTAGCGCCGTAAAAGATAAAACAGCCGAAAAGGTGCCATGAATGAGCGAGTGGCCAGACAGTAAATTGCGGATTGTCTGACTTTCTATAAGTGTCAGCCACTTTAGCCCACTATTTTTTTTCCCTGACAAAATACGTTGCGCTTGCAAGGTCAAGGTATAGAGGCTTCTGAAAATTAGAAGGTGGGTAACGTACACTAAGAGTTTCCTGCGTGGTATTTATTATCAGAATGTGACTTCGTTAGAAGGTAATATGGTGGTCGCTGCCTTCACAGTGACAACAATTTTGGTTATGTGTAAGTTTAGACAAATGAAGAGATGTCTAGAGCAAAATCTATGTGTGGGCTTTGTGCTTATTAATTTTTCTTAACGCAGCAAAAACGAGCAATAATTTTTGGTGTTAGGTCTTCACCTGCAGCCGTTTAAAACCACGGGCATGACATTTGTGAGACGTACTGTATACTGTATGGATGAGACATGATATAGACCACCTTGGACTGTCTTCTTACAGAGCCGCTTTTAAAGCGAAGCTTTCTGTGTCTTAGTGGTGGCGTATGTCGTGTCGAAAACCCACTGCAGGAAAGTCAACTTACTCTGACGATGATGGTGATTGTGGGCGAAGTGAAAGAACAAAAAACGCTTCCCGTTGTCGCAATTGAACTTTATTCCCTGCCCTGTGAAGCCGGCGTCTATCCGATTGCACCATTTGGACACGGTCGAAGCAGTTTGGAATTAGAGGGGTGCATAGGCGTGCAAAATGAGATAGAACAATCACACACCCCTCCGTCTAACGACGATAGGGAAGGAAGATTTGCCCGTGCGAAATAAAATGGCAAAGTGCGAGTCAAGATCAAAGTAGGACGAGTGAAAGTCCAAACTGTCTGCGAGTCAATGTCCTAACTCAGACGACTACCAAAGAATCCGTCACCATAAAAGCTTCGCGTTCAACCATCATCGTCGTTAGACGGAGCGGTGCAGGATTTTTTCTCCTCCACGAGAAAAGCAGGCACCGGAGACGACGATAGAACACTCGTCTCTTGGGGACAGTAGCCAATCGCGTCGGCCAGATGCAGCTCTTGAGGGTCAAAGTTGTCAAGTATTCACAGTGTGCAGGTGCGCGACCTTTCGATACCGCCTAGGCACATTTAATGTGTGTGTGTGGGCCCTCGACGTTGTGCAGTGCAGTAGTCATACAAACTGATTGCTGGTGGACCGTGCAGCGAGAAAAATGCGAAGTCGATGTTCTATATCACTTGCTGGATGGTGACAGTGGGACATACGTTTTACTCAGTTTAGCACACTGCTCGTGACACCAGCAGCTACCTATTGCTTCAGTTGTTACCCTGACAGAGCGTCGATGGTGTTCCGATTAATAGAGAGGCGAAAAGTGCCCGGGAGATTTGATAAACGCCCAGGAAAAACTACTACTTGTAAGTAACGGTTGGTCGAAGCGGCAACCGTTTGCTCAGGTTCAGCGTGTCACAAAATCACGGTTAGGGTTCGGCTTCAGTTCCGGCAAAAACACCAGTTTTGTTTTCGTTTCCCATTTAGGTATGATACCCTTTCGACAACTTTTCTGAGGGAACTTCCTTTACATTCCTCAAAGCACGTTTCAAATGGAGCTTAAAAACCTAATGTTTAGATTGGAAAACACCTATCTCGGCACTGACGGGCCGAAGGAAGCTTACCGCTGCCTGTTTGCTAGTCTGTGCAATGTGGTACTAACAAAAACGTGTAGAAAGAGTAAACATGTATTTGAGGTGGTTTCTTGGGTAGAGCTCTGATTTTAAATATGTACTAATATTGCTGTCTGTCACAATTTAAGCAATGTCACCAGGAAGCCCTGTCGAATTCTGTTTCTGTTCGTAACTAAAGGAAAATTGGTACAGCAGAAGAAGGAAAAGTGGGTGAGTTGGTATGTGTTCGTGTGTTAGAATTGAGGGGAACTAAAGAAATGCCAAAAAATTGAGGCCATTCCGCCCTGCGAATGAGGTTGACTAGCGGAGCTGTGCACGACCACACGTATTAGTTTGTCGTACAGACAGATCTTGCACCCTCACACTTTGAACGTTTCGGCGCCAGACATTTTTGTGTGTTTGCGCCACCATTTGAATTTCAAGATATATATAACTCCCAAAGTATTCTTCCAAAATTTTATTGATTGATATCTTCTTAAATTCTCACAAAACCCCATCAGAAACTATCAGCTCAGTGGAACCGCTTACACCTTGGTAACAAAAAGGCGGATATAGCCGCAGTAACTCGTCCTGTAAGTGCTCGTACTTTATGGCTGTTTTACCTCGGTACTCTGGTTGTCGATTTCCTGTAGAATTAAACACAGATTTGTTTCACCATGCACGTCAAATCTAATGAGATGATCAACTACTGCAAGAATCTGGGCCGCTGTGGCAGTTGGCCCAACAATCTTGCCAGTGTATCGACGCGTTCTCACATGCACACATTTTAAGCCATGTTGCAAAAGTGCTGGCCTGCTAAAACAGAGCACGTTTTGCCACCTTAGAGGCCGGACTGTATGTCAAACTGCTTAAGCTTTTTTGTTTGAGGTTAATATTAAAATATGTTTGAATAATTCGATTGAACCAATTCTAGTGGCGTCTTTTAGAAATTGCCTCGATACCTACCTGCTTAGAAGAAAATATACTTGCCAGATGTACCGTTTACAAGAAAAAAAAACACCGCACACTGCGGCTTGCTTGAGGCGGAAACCATCTGACCTATGTATTTGAGAAATTGGGTGCAAAAATGGTGTTACAGCTGACAGCCGCCTTACAGAAGAAGGCATGACCAAATTACACAGATGATGCGTGGAGTAACATACACAGGCAAAAAAGCAAGTTGTAAGCACCTAACTCTTCGATCTAAGCATTTATGCCCTTGCCTTGTGAACATCCGCGCTAAAGCGGGTCGCGTTTTAAGGCGAAAGCCTTCGGTCTCAGTGTTTCAAGCACAGGCTTGTAATTGATTGTAGGGTTTAACGCGCCGACGCAACGAAGGCGATGAGGCGCACCGTAGTGGAGGGCTCCGGATTAATTTTGACCACCGGGGGATCTTTAACGTGCGCCGAAATCTCATACACACGGGCGTTTTTGCTTTTCGCCTCCATCAGAAAAGCGGCCGCCACGGCCGGGCATCGAACCCGCGACCTCGTGCTCAGCAGCGCAGCGCCTTAGCCACTGAGCCACCGCAGCGGCTAAGCACAGACTTGTAAGGTACAGAAATTCGTGAGGTGCAAGATATCGGAGCGCGAGGCGGGAATCACGCGACGGGAAAGAGAAACAGCAGCGCCGAGGGGTGGTCGCAGGAGGACTCAAAGTAAGGTCAACTAAGTGCATGCAGCCCCGGAGGAGGGTAGTCCTTTGTTGCACGTGCAGTTCGAGAGAGAGAGAGAGAGAGAGAGAGAGAAACGTTTACTAGCAAAAAAAGGAGGTGTCGCGATTGTCCGAGGGGTGGTGCTTTCCTTCCAGGGCCCCAGACTCTTCTGCTCCTCTCCGGGCTCGAAGAATTAAGTCCTTCTGAATCCTAAAGTCGGAGCTGGCCAGAGCTGCCTCCCATAGCGGGACCGTGGTGGTGTTTCCAGAAGGCCAGATGATGGGGCAGGCCCATGTTGCATGAAATATGTTGGTAGGGTTTCCGCATTTATGGCATGCGTCTGTGTGTGTTTGAGGGAACATTTTGGATAGCCGGGATTTGTTAGGGTAAGTGTTTGTCTGGATTAGCCTCAGCGTTTAAGCTTCCACGCCAGAAAGGTTCTTGTCCGGGTTGCGGAAAAGGGCTCGTTCACCTCTTTGGACAGGTAGGCATTCGCCGAAGCCACTTGGTGGGCCTGCAGAAGGCTAGAACTGTTAGCCGCGCGGTTTGTAAGATCTCGCGCAGCCTGGTCGGCCCTCTCGTTTCCTTCCAGCTCTTCGGGTCCTGGAGTCCAGACAATGGAGTAGAACTAATTCGATGTTAGTGGCTCTAGTTTTTTAGTCGCTTGTGAATTCTTCCATTTATGACATTTTGCATAGCCCTTTTGGAATCTGTATCTATTTGGAGGCTTAAGTTTTTGTGCTGCCCGAGAGAATAGACTTTATTGAGCCCCCCCAAAAATGCTGGTGCCGTGAGGCGCCAGATGGAGTGGGGCCCTCTTCACGGGCTCCATATGCTGTTAGGGCTTCCAGGCCCCTGGTGATCAGTAGGGTCCAGTCTTTCAGAGCGGGGCTAGCAGCAAGGCCTCTCATCGCTCAAGTAAGGTGGTGCTGGTCGGGGGAGAGGGAGAGGGGATGGTGTGGGAGAGTCGCACTCTCCAATTACGTGGCGGAGTCTGCCGAGTCGTTTGCAGAAACGGCATTCCTTGTCGTATCGCACGGGGTAAATTTTGTTTTGATAGACGGTGTGGAAACGACCCGGCTTGAATTTGTCGATATATGCATTGCTCTGGTCTAGTGAGGGAGTGGTGAGGTGGGCGGGAACGTGCCCTATCCTCCCTGTAGTGTCGGAGTATTTCGCGGTAGCTAGCCAGTGGCTGTTGTGCAGTCTCCTCGGCCCGGAGAGTAGCTTCGCGGACCTGTTGATGGGCAAACTCATTGCCCTCGACTTTGGAGTGTGCTGGGACCCATATGAGCTTCGTTTTGGGATTCGGAAGGTATGTCTTTTGGCGAATGCGGGTCGCTCTGACAGACACCCACCCTTTTCTTTAGTTGCTGTATGCTCTCTGGAAGTCCGTGATGATAGTCTTGGTGCCGGGTTGAGTAAGTGCTATCGCTATGGCCACTTCCTCGGCCTGTGACGAGGGAAGCGCAGCAGATGAGCTTGTCATTTGTTGTGACGGCTATCGTTGCCAGTGTAGAGCCGATGGGGAGTGAGGCATCTGTGTAAAGGATTCCGTCGTTTTTGTCCAGGAGTTTGGCCAGGGCTTTCACTCTGGCCTTTTGGCGACCTTCGTTGCGGTCTGAGTTCATGTTTTTGGGGATTGGTTTACTTTCGATGATGGTGGCCCAGATAGTGGGTATGGGTCCTTTGTCTTGGTGGTAGGGTACCTGCCATCCGATTTTGGCTAGGACGGCTCGTCCCGCTGGGGTCTGGCTGAGTCGGATTCGTTGGTTAGAGAGATGGGCGCGGACGGTGTTGTGCTTGGCCATGCCCAGGAGGTTTTCGTTAGATCAATGGATCGGAATGCCCAGGGCCAGTTTGGTAGCTTTTCTGATTATAGCATCGCGTTGGTCGATATATTTTTTGAGGAGTTCGATGTATGGGTCTGAGTATTCGGGAGTATTCTGAGTATACTATTCGGGATATTACAAACGCTTGAACCAGCCGAAGTGCATCTTCCTCCCTGAGTCCCCTTCGACGATTGGTTACTCCCCAGATCATGTGGGTGATCTGATCCGATGTCGTTTAGAGTGGGCAGCCCGGCCTTGCCGTTTTCTTGGAAGAGTAAGCCTAGGATCCGGACTTGATTGGTAGGTTCGATGTCGGTGCCGTAGACGGCGAGGGTTATGGAAGGTTTTTCCCTCTTTTTTTCTGCTTGATGTTATAACGAGGAGTTCAGATTTTTGGGGAGAGCAGCTGAGGCCGCATGATTGTACGTATTCTTGGACCGCGTTGGCTCCGTGTTGGAGGGCCTCTTCTATCCATCCGTCCGATCCCGCCTTGGAGGTCCATGTGGTGATGTCATCTGCGTAGAGAGCGTGGTATATTTCTCCTATAGTATCGGGGACGGCCGGAAGGGGGAGGAGGGCCAGGTTAAAGAGCATGGGCAGAAGGACGGCCCCTGAGGTGTGCCCCTGTCGCCCAGCTCGATCGGCTGGGACGTTTCATCTCCAGCCTTGATGACTGCTGTGTGGTTTCTGAGGAAGTGTTTGGTGTATTTCAAGATTTTCTCGCCGCATCCCGTCTTGTTGAGGTTGTGAAGTATGCTGGCGTGAGTGACGTTGTCAAAAGCCCATTTTCGACCGAGGGCCAGGATGGCTCTTGGCGTTTAGGTTTTCGCTCTCTTGATGACAAGCTCGTGAAGTTGTAGGAGGACGTCACGGGTGCCGATACGTTCGCGGAAACCGTACATGGTTATCGGCATCTGTCCAGTGGCGTTCAGATGTTGTTGGAGGCGTTTGAGAACCATACGTTCTACGACCTTTCCCGCGCAGAAGGGGAGTGAGATAGGCCGCATGTTGTCGATGTGTGGTGTTTTTCCCGGTTTGGGTATGAACCGGACCTCGGCTTCTTTCCACTCTTTGGGTAGTAACCCTTCTTCCCAGGCGTTGTTGATGTGGTCTAGGATCTCTAGGCGGCTCTTGTCGCTGAGGTTGTTGAGTAACCGGTAGGTGATGGTGTCTCTGCCGGGTGCGCTGCCTTGGTTGGATTTGTCAATTGCCTCAATGAGCTCTTGATCTAAAAACGGGACGTCAAGGTCTTGGTTGGTCGTTCCCTCATAGTCGGGGAGAGGCTTGGTGCTCTTTTCTGTTTGTAGATACCTGTTTTTGAGGTCATGGATGAGTTTGTCTCTACCTCCTGTGTAGTTGCTGAGCGTGCCCATGAAGTTGCGGTTGCCTTTTTGCCATTTAGTGGTTCAATCATATGCCAGAGGAGGTTCCAGGTTTTTCTGGTTGATAGTGTTCCTTGTAAGCCATCGCAGATCTTCATCCAGGTCTCCCTGCAGAGTTGGGAAGCGTATTCTATTGCCTGTCTGTTGAGGTAGGGATGCGCCTGCGAAGCTTCTTATTAGGTCTTTGCCTCTTCAATCGTTTTGTCAGGGCGTGTCGAGCCTCCCATAAGTGTGCGAGTTTAGTGTCAACGTAGGCGATCAGGACAGTGGTGGCTATCTTTTGGGTATATTTGTCGACCAACTCGAGATGCTCCTTGGACCAGGTTTGATATGTCAGCGGCGCCGTTTCGGATATTGGCTCGGGATTCTCGTTGTCCGTAATGTTCTTACGGAGCCGGTCCCAATCTGTTATTCGGGCCTGTCCCACATGTGCTGTGTAGTCTGCCCCCCTTATTGTTAGGCTGATGATGTCGTGATCAGATCCGAGGTTTGTGCCGATGTTCTGCCATGTCCCGTCCAGGTGCCCTTTTAACAGGGACAGGCCCGGGGGCTGTCCCTGTACGAACTCGTGCCCATGCGGGTGGGGGGGGGTGCCCGGTTTGTTAAGAATTGTAATTTCGCGTTGTTCTATTGCTTGAGTGAGTTGTTTGCCTCTCTTAGATTGATAGCGGTACCCCCATTGTGTGTGGGGTGCGTTAACATCTCCTAAAAGTATTAACGGCCTCGTCATCGCCACTTGTAAGCAGGCATGGAAAGTGTTCTTGAAATCGGGGTCCTTTTTCAATGGGCGGCAGCAGGCGTTGAGAACAAAAATGTTTTTCACGTTGCCTATGCTGTGGTTGTGTATTTCGATAAGGACGTGTTCACAACCGCGTTGGGGAGTGAAATGTTGTGTCGCAGCGATAATGCTGCCGACTAAAAGTGCTGTATTCCTTTCGGTTGGGTCTGTGTAGGTAATGTATCCGGACTACTTGGGTCTGCCGTTAGTTTCCTGAAGGGCAATGACGGAAGGTTTTGGGTCAAGGTTGTCGATGTGGAGGTGAAGCTCTCCGAGTTTGTTTTTGATTCATCTGTAGTTCCATAGGTAAATGAGCGTTGCACTTTTTTTATTGCATAGTCTTCTTCGTCATCTTGGCTGTGTTCGTCGTTTCTGCGGGTATCAGTCGCCTGTGGCCTGCAGCATTGTTCTCCTTTTAGTCCTTTCCTTTTGCCCTTTTGTGTGTACGTGAGCCAAGCGTCGAAGGTTGCCATGCGCGTTGTTATTTGATTGTATTGCGCTTCGCCGGTGTCTAGTCTCACTGTGACGTTGCCCATTTGTTCTTGGAGGGCTGTGACCTGGGAGGCGATTTGTGTCCCTTGTGTGGCCATTTTGTACAAAATGTTCATTATGGTTGCAGTAGTGGGTGCCACTGGCTGCGTAGAGAGCAGTGTAGATGTTAGTTGTTCTGTTGTTGTTCCTGGCGGTGACAGATCCGGTTATGTGTCTTTGTTGTCTAGGCTACCAGATATTCTAGCTTTTTCGTCTGCGCGGCGAGTTTGAGTTTGTGCCTCCACTTTTTCTGTGAATGCCTGGGTTAGGAGGTTCTGTTTTTATATCTGCTTTTTTTAGTTCTGAGCATTCCGTGCAGTTTTTGAGTGGAGAGGGAATTGGGGGGGGGGGGTATTGGTGTCATCCTTTAGGGTGACAGGAGACCCCGCTGCGCAGCCCACCTGCTGACGGGATCTTCTAGACCCCAGTGCAGCAGGTGCGGAGAGGCCTCATCCGTGGTGCACATACTAATCACATGCAAGGCACTTCACACAACAGGATACAAACACTTCAGGGAACTCTACAGACAACATATCCCACTACATGCATCGCTGTTTATAGGTGACGATGCCATAGTTTCCGTGAAACGTGTGTTTGAGTATTTATCAGACGTAAAGTTTTTAAACCTCATTTCCTATCATGCATAATCAAATCTGGCCCTATACACCAGCCATCACCATTGCCGTTAATTGATTTTTTTGTTTGTTCTGGCTTTAGTAGCCACTATTTTTTTAAGATACTTTTGTTTGGCGCTCTTTGCCCCAGCTGGCCTTGCGCCAAAAAAAAACTCCCACCATACATACATACAGCCCACCTGTTTGTCGGCGAGCCGCTTCGGCGTGCTGTTGCTTGTTGCGGAGCGGGACTGCCGCCTCCGTGTTCTGGGCGGGGCTTCCGGCGTAGGGGCTCTCGAACCGGTCCGGCGATCGCAGCGGTCGCCTCTCTTCGTCCCGTCACGGGAGAGGGAGCGGCGGCTCCGATGTCCCGGGTGTGCGGGTGGCGGCGCAGCTGTGCCGTCACTGTTGGGCAGCGTGCTGGAATCCGTGGCCGGGGCGTCTTGGGCGGCTCACTCGCGTTCCTATCAGCGTCTTTGCACAACGTAGGGCATCTTCTAGCGGGCTTTACAGCTTTTTTCAGCGGTGAGATGGGACGTTTGGGGCTGGAACACTTGTGGTTGCCGTCTGGGTTTTGTGTATCGCAGCCTCGGGAGATGCGTGTCTTAGGATTGGGGCAGACGTCCTGCCGATGGCCAAGTCGGCCGCATATGTAGCATATGTCTATTTGCGTTCGGTAGAAAGAGCACTCGACCAAGACGTTGCCGTACTTGATGTAGCTTGGAATCTCGGGACCGTTGAACGCAATTATGACCGACGCGCTTTTTCCGATGCAGTTGGCTTGTAGTGCCGTGGGATTATAATACTGGACGATGTTATTATTGATATCTTGGGCAGTGTCCATGAGGGGAACTCCTCAGATGACCCCCTTGACTGTGCCATGAGGGGCCGACTCGTGGGCGCTTACCTCGTGTTCAATGCCGTGAATGATGATCTTGTCGACCGCTGCGTAGCGACCGGCGTTGGCTCGTTTGGGGGTACTGACGATTACGATGTTTTGGGGATTGTTGGGCCAGATGAAGTCATGTTTCGCTTCTTCTGCGTTGACGTTCGCGGCGGCGGTTGTCTTCGAAGCGGGAAGCCTCGCTGACGTCGAGACCGCCCCGGGGGCGCATGATGATTTTATGTCCTGGCGCGGTAGTTCCGGCATTCTGGCTGCCTTGAGGAACTTGGTCTTTAGTTCAAGCAGCCGTCGGCCGCTGCCCGAAGGCTTGGGCATTTGTGGGCCTGTCTTGGCGTCCGGGATACGTTGTTGTGCTTGAGTTATTTTCCCGACGGCAATCCGCCACCCTTGCGCTCGGGTGACCAGTTCTGGGGAAATTTCGACGCCTTCAACCTCAACAGGCATTGCGGAGGCCATGACGGGGCTTGGCTTTGAACAAACAAAGGTACCGATAGGGGCGAACAGGAGGCTCCTCGCGATGGTGAAATAGCGGAAAGAGCTGTGTAAGCGGGTGCATGTGAGCGCGCCCAGAAACGCCGCCGCTTCTTCAAGGCCACTCTACTGGGAGCTCGCGCTAGCAAAAGCGGCGGCGGCGGCGAAGGAAACCGGTCCTGCCGTCTCTGAGGGGGGAGCATGGGAGGATAACCGCGTTGTTAATCCTGCTCGCCTGTTGTGACAACTGTCTCGTACTGAACTGCTGCTTGGCGAGTGCTCGGGTCATCTCGTAGCTCACGTGAGGCGGGCACTCTGATTGGCTCGTGAGTTGGGCGCAAAGCGGCGCGCCAGGAAAAATGGGTCTGACTGCGGCGAGCGTTTGTGAGCGCACGCCGCGACGCACGCTTATTGCCGCAAGTGAGGAGGTACTACCTGTAGGGTGCGGTTGAGGGGCTGGTAAAGGGGTGACGGGCACAGCCGCGAGTTCGACGGAACGTTCAACAGTAGATCAGCAGAATATTTAACTTGGCTTTCTCATTCCCATTTTTAAAACGTTCCAAGTGTCTCCCGTAGTTTCTCCAATTTGAAAGTGCATGCTAGCGGTAATGTTTCGTGTTTTAACCCCATTACACTGCTCAATTTAATTTATCCCAAAATAGAACTGAGTCATTTATCTGTTATGACAACACCTTATCGCGTAATCCTGCTTCGTAAATTTTCGCATGAAGAAGGCCAATCTTTACACTATGTTCAAGCAGTGCATTTTAAATAAGCTGCCGAGCAGAGTAAGAGAGAGAGGAAAAGGACTCACGCTCGAGGCGTTCTTTGAGAATAGGGCGGCAAGGCTGAAGCACAACGCTGCGCTACTCCACGGTAGAACTCTTCGCAGCTTTCCTCGGGTCACGCGCAGCATGTGTCCCAATGCCACGGCCGCCGCTGTCCTCCAAGCGGCATCTTTGCTGCGCAAAAGCACTCTTCTGAGCGCTTACCGTTACCCCGAAAGCCTTTCTTGTGCGGTGAAACCTCTTCGTAAACCACACCACTTCTGACTGCAGAAGTTTTTGAGAAATTCTTACGGCGATCCTGCGAAACGCTCTCGCTTTAAAGTCTACCCTAAACTTTAGTGCCCATATTATTGACACTTCTCATCGAAGGCCTGCGTAGGTTTCACTTTGGTAAAAATTACAAATGGAATGATTTGAACATTCAAACATTTTCTAACAAGTAAATATAACCACACCAAACAACCACGTGAAGTCGCATGGATTCCCAGTGTGGACCTCGAGGAGCCCGCCGTGCGGCAGCTGGTAAGCATACGTGCATACCTGCATACTTGGTATGCATACCAGGGTCTCATCGACTATCTTTTAACATGACTCGGTTCATGCACGCTTGATGGATTCATTTCTCAGGGGAAACAACTTCACACACCCGTTTGCTAACCAAGTCACTGTTGCGTATGATTTTGGGTTCAGGTTGGAAAAATGCGTCACGTTCGGCAAGAGGACTTCTGGGTTTTGATATGCTGTCTTTCTGCGAAATTCGCGTAGTTAAAGTGAAATAGATTTTGCATATTGAGCATTTCGAGCAACCTCTGTATTTATTTAGACTGTTCCGCCCGTAAGATATTAAGGAAGTGTTCTTAAACAATAAATAAGTTTGTCCACTTAATGTAAACAATTTTTTGG